>NC_140953.1:48951224-49241224 GCF_014529385.1 Adiantum capillus-veneris
ACCATTTGGGTTGTACTGTCCAAAATAAGTTTTTGCATTATGCAATTGTAGACCCACTTGTAGGGTTTATTTGGCACATGTTGTCACATGGGATACAACATGGTCTAGGAACTCAAGGAATTCGGTTGAGGGAGTGCGGAGCATGGATAATGAGGGTCTCTATCACGCACGTCGCATGCGTATTTTACAGTTACCTCCACACCCAAGTACATCTCGTACTTAATTGACGTTTTTTCAGACATCCTTACTTGAGAGATATTCCACATATGTGGAGAATATGAAATATGAGTCTCTGGGACAGACACTGGCGCTGTTACTTCAATTATGTGTCGCTAGGCGATGATGTCCCTAGGTACTGGTCATATCTGTTTTCTAGACCATTTTCAGCACGATGTATCAGGAGCAATTTTAGTGGCAAAAAATTGTCGAATACTTAGAATGACTTGTTAAGGTACAAGTGCTGCTAAACAACATTACCGATGGTTGTTTACACATATAGCAAAGCTATGAGTTGTTAATGAAAAATTTTCATTGTTTACACCTCGAAATGACTTTTGTTTCACCTTCTATTATGGTTCAAACGTTTCAACAAGGCTTGCAAATGATTGCAACAGAAAGTATCTAGTTTCTTTTTGCAACTATTGACACTACTCTTCAATGTGTGCTAGGAGCATCACATTCGCCATATGTATTGGCAAGGACGATTATGGATATACAGGTTCGGATTTGTTTTTTGATAAATGCATGCACACTAGGTGTTATGGGCTCTAGTGTTTAGCAAAAGCTGATTTAGAACGGTATGAGTATTCATCAAGTTGTTGCTTAGGAAGCATTTTGCACTCTATGTGCAGTATCTTTATGAGATTACTTTTGGGTCTACCAATCACCAACAGAGGTCATGGCTCGGTTTGGGTGCTTGTGGATCTTTCAAGTTAACCACGATGGTTATTCAGGACATTGTTGATTCTTCAACAATATTGTACGATCCCCATTCACTAGTCATGTGGGAGATTGTCTGTAAACCGTTGTAAAAAACACCTCAGTATTGTCAGTTATCCAAGGGGATAGACATATTACAACTGTAATCTTATGCTAAAGGAAATGCAAAGTGCGTATGTTAGCACAAAGCAATCCAATTAGTAAACATTTATTGCTCTAGTTGGAGTTTGCTTACCATAAGTTAAAGCATGTTTGCGACTAGGTTTTGTCTCTTCATGTTTAAGTCAGGTTCTCAACCCTGAACACTAGTTATGGTGGGGTTGGTTTACTAATGAAACTTGGTTGATGAGTTATGTCAGCAAGTTACTTTCATGGAAAGTGAAAGGGGTACTCTTTCAGGTACATCTTTGTTGTGATAACTCGTTTAGCATGCTCATCTGCGTTCTAATCTACACACTATGATTGGATAGGAACCGGTAACACAAAATGGTTGCAAATGGACAACAATGTGCAAAATCAAGATGTTATTCTTGATTTCATTGGACCTCCTACTGCACCATGTTTCGGTCAAACAAGCAGCTGGATCCATGAGGGATACCACTGTGGAAAACATTAGTGTTCTTATGAAAATCCTACCACTTTTGTTTTCGTCGATGAAAACGCTTCTCCAAGGGGGGAGTAATGTCATGCCAAGGGTAGGACTATAGGAGGGCACGGCCCTGGCCAAGGGTATACAGATACACGTGCGGTACAGGGGCTGTAAATAGCTAAGAGCCAGCGGACCAAGGGTTTATATATATGTTGGTTGGGTGGTTATTGACATGTCTATCTCCCTACGATCTTCCAGATATGGTATTATTTTAGAAAAAGCAATGTCTATTGAAAGAGACTTTGTATAATCAAGAACTATCTTTAAAGAAACCTTTTTGAACTCTTTCACATTTTTTTGACAATTCACATTGACCTGTTTTTTTGATTTTTGTCTCAACTATTTTCCAATTCACTTGAGCTTTAGCTTTATTGTAGTGTAGTTCACTTTAACAAGATTTTCATCCTTTTAATAATAGAAGGTCAAAATATTTATGTCATTGTAAAGTGCGCCTTTACATCATAGAATATGTGCTTCAAAACAAAATCTCCTCTATGGATGCAAGAATGTGTCTTTGGCACACCCTTTCCCCTTTGCCAATGCCAATTTTGTGGGGCTTGTTGTCTCAACTCACCCCAAAAAAAATCACTTGTGTATGAAATACATTGCCAATTTGATTGTCATTTAGCATTCAACGCGCCTTCCAATGAAGCATGGGAGCATAAACTGGGCTAAACCCTTGTGCTGTATTTTGGGTAGCTCTAATGGTGTGGTCTCTTTAGCTCTATCAAACATATACATCGGAGAGTGCATCTCGTACAAAAACTACGAGACAATTTTTTTGAAATTCTTTCAGTCTAGGTGGCTCGCCCTAAAGGTCAATTGGCTAGGGAGCGTTAAAGTCTTGCTTGGTGTTTGGCAATGGAGTAAAAGCCTTGTCCTACCTAGGGGTTGAAGGGCTTATAGGAGGGGAAGGGACCTTCACACTGTAAAAGCATTGCTACCGCTTTCCCAAATTAAGTTGGATTTCTAGGGCATCTAGTGTATAAGGGGGCAATTGACAACACTTGGTGGCAGATCATGACTTTCACATGCATTATTAAATGTTGCAACGCTTGCACTGCAATGACCAAGAGTCGTAACCCCTCCAAGCAATGCGTGTGATAAGAAATGTCGCAATACATAAGCCTCTCTAGCCCCTGCAGATGCTAGGCGGGGCGTGGCTTTCAGCAGGTGCCGCCAAGGTTAGGTTAGGGCCTTGTCACTGGCCACGGGATCCCTCCCCAGGGGGGATCTAGGGCTACCAATGCTCACAAACGATTGGGAAAATAAAAGCCGTCAGATCTTCTGTCGGGGTGAACTAGGGGTGAACTACGTGTAAACTGGGGGGAGGGGGGGTGTGAACTAGGGAGAGCGGTGAACTAGGATTATGCATGATGCACATGATAGTGTGATGGTAAGCTGCAAGATGGGGGTCATGGGTTCGAATCCGTGGGGGGGGGGAGTGGATGGTGAACTAGGGGTGAATTGCACATTTTTTTCCCTCAACCCTAGTTCACCCCTACTTCACCCGATGATCCGATAGTCTAGATTGTTCCCATATTGTGTCGCATATTGTGTCGCATATCAAGAGCTGTAGGATCCCCCTGAAGAAGCTTAGTGATGCCCCTCAGCACTATCTAACATGGGATCTTAATGACCCTCAAGCGGTGGGATCCACGGCCGGGAAAGTGGCACGTGAATCTTGAGGCCACTGGAGGGTCCACAAAGGTGTTGCAACACTTGAATGAAGCCCGGTGATTTGAACCCACGACCCCACCAAGGAGAGGCTTGTGAGCTAACCATGCAAGCGAGTGTGGTTGGTTGAAACCACTATGAACGCACTTGGTTATAAAGTAAGTTTACTCCCCCCCCCCCACGCATCCTTGTTTACTTTTGCTGCCCTTGTTTACTTTTTTCCAATCGACGTCCGGGTGCCTCTTTGCTTTCGTGCCCGCACTTCTCGGTTGTAGATCGCACCGCTTGGGGGTTATTAAGACGCATGCTAGATGGTGAGTGACGCCAGTGACAATATGGGCTCTAGCCCCGACGTTGACAATTCAATTTGCTCTTAAAGTCTCGCTTCGTGTTAAATTTCCTACTTGCAGGTATACCGACGCTGGTTTTTACTTGGAAAACTCGATTTTGCATTCAAACACGCTGAAGGAGGGAAACAGGAAGGAGATGGCGACGAGGGAAGGATTCTGCAGCGCCTGCTTACGTTGCATGCTGAAGCTCTTGAACTTTGTGCTGGTTTTCGTGGGCGTTTCCTTGCTGCTCTTCTCGCTCTGGGTACTTCACAAGCTGCCGGCTTCTTCCTTCCGGTCCAATCAGCTCTGGTAAGCACGCCTTTGCCTTTCTTTCTGTGAAAACCCAAAATCGACAGCCTTTTGCAAGAAATTTTTCATCTTCAGAAGCCGCGGGGTATGTTTTATTGCAATAGTGGCCTTTCCATTGCATCTCCTTCTGTTGAATTAGGTTTTTGGTTGTTGGGGTCAGAATCTGATAGATGCGATCACCAGACCTTTTGCTCATAAATAAATAATCTGATTGAATGGAAGAGGTGGTGCCCAAGAAGGGCATGCTTATTTTCACATGCTCAAAGAGGCAATAGTCCACTAATATCATATCAAGGCATCATTACCAGGCCATCTTTTCATCGACTGTGTAGAGGAGCTATGAATTTTGTGTTGTTTGCAAAGCCGCCCATTTGAGATATGTGTTCTTCAGCTGGTATATGCTTGAGTGGGTGGACAAGTTTGCATTGGTTGCAGAAGTGCAAACTTATGTTTTATAAAGTTCTTAGTTTCCGTCTGATATATCTGCTTCATCAAGTCTTTCTCTATGGTTAAAGCTTTTGTGATGTCGCGTCTCTGCCTTCGTTCTTATTATTTTCGAGTTCAAATGTGTCTGACCTAATTTCCAAACATGCTCTAATCTGGTTCTTTCTCTCTATGTAGGTTCATTTATTTGCTATTAGGACTGGGAGCAAGCATTTGCATGCTTGCGTTCCTTGGTCATTTTGCGACAGACAGTGCAAATGGATGCTGGCTTTCTTGTGTATCCTTGTCCAATGGTGCACTATGTGCACATGGACATGCGCCTGTGCGTGTGCGCGCACACACACACACACACACACACAGAGAGAGAGAGAGAGAGAGAGAGAGAGAGAGAGAGAGAGAGAGAGAGAGAGAGAGAGAGAGAGCCTTAAAGTATAAGTTCGCCATGAGTCATGACTCTTAACTCTCATAGTATGCCTTCTCTCTGGTGGTACTACTGATGCTTCAAGGTGCATTTACAATCGAAACTTTTCTGTACAAACAAGGGGATGCGGTATGTTGGGTTGTGTAATACATGCATTTATTATCTATATCCCCAATGAGCTTTAACAGCAATGTCCCATTGTAAATACACAGATATGTATAAAAAGTTCTACCTACTACCTTTCCTGTGCTTATGGTAAATGATCAAATTTGCAGGTTATGCCTGATGATCCAACTGGAGTACTTAATCGTGTTATTGAGTTCATTGAGGAGAATTTGGATGTTTGCAAGTGGGCGGGCTTGGTCATTCTGGTCATGGAGGTAAGTTTTAAGGGGTCAGCAATTCAATGCATCGACCATTTCACTTAGCTTACACGATTCTGCTTAAAACTTGTGAAGTTTAAAGTATCTGCATGTGCATGTTTGCTCACATTAAGTTTCTCAATGCTTTAAGCCTTGCAATGAAGATTCGAAAATATTTCACTGACCACAGTGCAATCATGCATGCTATCAATGCACATTAAAGTTCTACAGTGAAGTCGTCTGCTTGGTATATATATATATTTGTGGCAATGGACTCACATGTATGTGCAAATTAGGACGTTTTTTACCCTTTTGCCTCTTGGCTATGGCTTCACCTGTTTTGTCTTCTATAGGCTCTTGCTGCAATGTTAGCATTATGTGCAAAAGCTGCTGCAAGCTCCTTTGTGGGCGAGGACTTTGATGATGATGATGACGATCAGAGAGTGTATGTTCTTCCCGTATCAGCAAGCTGTTGGCAACCACTTTTGGGTAAGGAAAGGTCACATGTGCCTTTCCCAGTTAATGGCCTGGCTCAGGGTTATCCTCGTAGATCCAGTGCACGAGCACCAGAGATGATGTGATCTTGCCCGCTACTGCGTCCATCATTTGGTCTCTCTAGCTAAACGAAGCAAAAAGGTGGGTTCTCTGCTTTTGTGTAAACATCAAAGGCTGCCTTTTGTGTGTAAATTTGTGCTTGTCCTGGTGTGGTGTTGTGCCTACAAATGGCTGTTCCATGTGTAAGAAGAATGAACACAAGGTTTTTTTTGCTCTCTGTATGTGCCTCACCATGGTTTTGGTGTTAGTTATGTAAAGATTCAAAAGAGGAATTTGATATATTCTTTGTCGATGCAGGGCAGCTTTGTGTGCACGAGGACATGTGATGCTTATTTTGCTTCGACACACTAATTATTCTTTGATTTTTTAATTATTTCCTGTGAGGATGTAACGATAGACCAAATTTCAGTGTCATAAGTAGGATTTTATAGAATGACTATCAAAAAACACATATTTGGTGAGAGCTTGTGGATGCATTCGATAGTGCCTCTACTCATTGTATAAAATGAGTTGCATATCTTACATCTCCACATCTTGTATTGAAGTTTACCCACTGAACTACATTTGCAAATCAACGCCGCACTTATTAAATAGCTCTAGCTTCTTGTTCATTTTCTTGATGTCGTGTCAACTTGTTATTACTTGGACCTCTAGATTGTGCCATTCTAGGTGAGCCATAGTTGTGAATGTGTTTATGAGTTTGTTTGTGATTCATTATAAGCTATGTAGCGTGTCCTAATTTATACATCATGGATTGATTACTTTCCACTAGGACTAGAATTTCATTGCATCTTTAACCTGTTTTCTTTGGTTGATAAAAAGCAAACTCGCTATTTGAGAAGTAGGTCTTCTGTTCAAGACTCAGTAGATAATATTTGACCTCTCTTGGGATTGTAGCTACGACGTAAAACTTATCCAGTTCACTTACTACTTTTTTGAATGCGACTGTATATATGTATATGTATGTGTATGTATACATACATATACATACGCACACACAAGATTCCTTGTTGCTAGCAAAGATGAGACCAACAGCAACGTGGACAGGCAAACATGTGCCAATTATTAGCTCTCAACAAGAATGAATACAAAACATTGTTGAACCGTAGTAATCTTGCCAAGGCTAGGACCTTTTTGGTAGGCCAGAGACTCACTTTAGAGATAACATGAAGTTTTCCACATTCTATTCCTTAAAGTACTTTGTAACTTTTCTTGCATCTGAAGTCTTGAAGCATGTAAAAGTGGACCTTGGGGTTATTCACGATGAATTAAAGGCTCTTGGGTCTTTAAGTAGAACACAAGAGCTAACTAAAACTATAGGGATGTCTTTGTGCTAAGTGGGTAAATTTGGTTCATTTAAGGAGCAACAATAGACCAAATTAGTAAAATTGAGCACTCTGAAACTCAAGCCCTCTTCTTGTAAGAGCTTGTACAAAAATCAGAGCTATGGATTGCACCTTCTCCAAAGATCTGAAAATGCCATAGCTTACCAATCTCTCCCATGCGGTTCTTGGCGCAAAAAAACTCCATACTAAACTTGCTCTCCACTGGCCTGTCCACATCGTGCACCAGGATGTCTGTACTCTGATCATGTGATGCCGCTCTTGCCATCAATGCCGATGTGTAGATTGCCGTCATTCTGCCAGGAAATTCTGGCGAATACCCACGTGGTGCATCTATCATTATAACATCCCATTTCACCCCATACAAATGCTCTGGTAATGATTTAAGCACAAGCTTGCACTTTGATTGCCGCAAATTCCTCTCGCTTGGAAAGCAGATGTCTTGGTGTCGTTGCACATACGCAAGAAGATCATCTGCGTCAGTAAGGGTTGTAGTGTAATTGACAGCATATGTTTCCAGTGAGGGGTGCGCTTTCAGCATTTGTGCAATCCAGGAAGGGTCCTCCTCAAGGAAGACAGTGCGACCACCGTGATTGAGAGCTTGCCAGAGAGGGCTATCGAAGCCCAGGCCATAGATGAGGAAGTTGCAAGGGCCACGCCTGCTGAGAATGTTTGCAGTGACCATCATTTCTTCTCGAGTTTGCTGTGGGGTTATGTTAGATGAGGCATAGTGGACAAGGGCAATGGCGACTGGATAAGGCAAAGCCTTGCCATCGCCTCTGCTGTTACCACCCGTATGTCGCATGACATGTCGAGCAGACTCCATATCCAGCATGGGCTTGTCGGGACGTGCGAAGTAGAGGAGGGCGATAAAGATCAGGATGAAACCTGGCCAAAATCGACCGATGTTGTCAAGGCTGGGGCGCACAGAAGTGTGAGAGGAGACCATTGTTGCCCCACGCACACACTACACTCACTCAGACGCAGATCTCTCTCACACAAATGCACGCGCACACACTCTATTGGGACCGTTTCTGCTGAGTTAAAATCACCTTGCTCTGGGTAAAGCTTGCGTAAAATGAGTGAGAGGGAGAGAGCCCCCGAGGGAAGTGCTGGTTGGTGTTGAGCTCCTGTTGGAGTACAAAACATACAGTCGTTTCACACACACACGCACAATGCACATTATACACACCGTATGGTCTGACGTCGCCATTTATCCCGCCCACCTTGCTTTCTGCCATTGCATTCATAACAAACCCTAGGCCTAATGAGTCCTTTCTCTCTTGAAGGAACAGCACAACTAACCCTCACAGCTCAAATCTCTGAAGTTATGATTGTCCATGGGATTGTGTGTGTGTGTGTGAGAGAGAGAGAGAGAGAGAGAGATAAAGAGAGAGGGGCCTGGCCTCATCGCTATGTGATGTGGGCGAAGTGAAGGGATCAACGATGGAAATTTGATCTGTCATTGATCAAATCTAGTATTGCAAATTCCCCCTCCATCACGCGTGCCCTCCTCACGATGCCCAACCCTCACCATATGAGCTAACATGTATCGTTGAGCAGTAGGTGAGCTAGTGTGTATAAAACTTGTGCCCTCCCTACTACGAAGATCCGACGTCCCAAATCCCTTGCACCCCGTTGATCAAGTGTCTGTCCAATTGATCCCTCGATTGTGACACCGTGTCACTTATAGACGAGGGGGCATGCCCCAAAGAGGTAAGGCCTTAGTGATGGCCCTTTTTCATTAGGAAAAAAGGGAGGTGGTTTTTAAAAAAGGTATAATTTTATGATTGGTTGGTTAAGAGAGAAGACAATCATTACAGAGATTTGACGTTAAAAAACACTCATTACAGAGATCGACCTTAGAGAACACTGAAGGATTGAAGACCTGTTGTAGGTTGTAGCTTGTATTATCAATCATGATGGTTTAGTATTGGCTCTATTCGGTAAAATCCTCCTCGACCATGTGCGACTCCTTGCTCTTGTTTGTGCATAGCCATTTGCGACTCTCTTCGTACAGAAACACAGGCCATTGTTGGGTGCATGGTAGACCTAGGGGAGAGAGAGAGAGAGAGAGAGAGAGAGAGAGAGAGAGACCTGAACCTCCCCGACCATGTGCGACTCTTTGCTCTTGTTTGTGCATAGCCATTTGCGACTCTCTTCGTACAGAAACACGGGCCATTGTTGGGTGCATGGTAGACTTGAGAGAGAGAGAGAGAGAGAGAGAGAGAGAGAGAGAGAGACCTGTTGTCGTGGATGTCCCCTGGCCACGCACCCCATCAACACCTCCCTCCCTCCCTCCCTCCCTCACCTCTTGCCCCCATGCATTCGTTCCCTCTTGCTTGCTAATCTCTCTGCATAGAGAGGATCTCTACAAAGACCTGTCACAATCTCTCTCGTCTCTCTATGGACGCTTTCGAAAAGTGTGCGGTCTAGCTGAGAAGGTGCAAAACCTCTGGCTGTGAGAGTTGGTGATGAGAGTCACAAACACTTTGTGAAAAGCGTTTGTCGAGAATCACCAACCCTCTTTCTAAGGGTGATTCAAAATCTAAGAGCATTCGTGACAGCAAAGTCACAAACCTTCTTTTCTATTGTACTTGGAATTGCTTGTTTTCATAGTTGAGAGTATGTTGAGAGGATCACCAAATCACATTCAATTTCACTTAAAAAGACCATTTAAAAACACTAAAGTTTTAGCTATGAAATCTCAATGCTCATACAAGCACAAATCTCAATCAACACCCAAACCTCTTTCATGGTATCATGTAGCCTCGCTCCCAATTACATAATCGTAATATCAACCAGTTGAGGAATACTTGAGCTTCCACCTTCATGGCGACCATTTTCTGAATTTGCAGAGATTTAAGAGCTTCTAAAGAGAAGCCCACACACCATTTTGATAAGGGGAAACCCTAATTCACTCCCTCACAAGCTCAGATACAAGATTACGAAGAGGCGGGAATGCTTTACACATAGATTGATAGATTGAGTAACCATGGAAACAATTGCACAGTAGAGAAAAATTGCAAGTTTTTTCTGTAAAAAGCAGCCTTCTCTCTCTTTCCCACGGCAGTATGAGCTGATGTGTGTGTCAATTTTTGGGCCATTTTCTCACTTTGGACCAAACCTGGTCATTTTTAGATCATTTTTACCCAAAAAAATGTCATTTTTTATGCGAAAAATCCCAAATGGAGTCACAAAAATCCCTAAGTTTGTGGGATCACTCGCATAAGCATAAAAAGCATAGATAAGCATCATTTTTCATCAATATACCATTTTGGGTCACTTTTAATACAATTCTGCAACGATGCCTGCTGTTATAGGCGAGATGAGTGTGCCACCATGAAACACTTGGACAATGTACATTGTCAAACCAAATTAAGTATCTTATCAAGTTGGAAAGCATGCAAATGCGCCACATCCAGGGCCACGACTCCCCGGGTAGGTATGTACATGATAGCGACCGCAGTAGCCGCTTCAACATATAGCATAATATGTACATGATTGCTTTTATTTGCATACATCAAGAAGTGTCAAGAGTGAGACGAATGTTTTTATTTCACACTATGTACGTGCCATGGCATGACATCCACCCCCTCTGAACCTACACATCCTCCGGTATGTGCCACAATAACATCTGTAAAGCATTAAAACTCATAGTCAGACGCCATATTTTCACTTTCATCTTCAGTTTGCATATAATTGGATTCATCATCCTCTTCACTTGGGTGTGCATCAAATGGATCAGCATCCTCCCTTCTTTTGACTTATTTAATTCTTTTTTCTGCAATGGGAATTTTCATTTCTGTCCCATCTAGTTCACACAAGGTGTAAGTTGCATTTCCATGCACATGTTTGACAATATAAGGACCAAACCATCTCTTTGCAAGCTTCCTTATTGTAGAGTGCTGGTTTTCAAGGCTACTATCATACACCAACACCCAATCACCTTCTTCAATGTCTTTTGGTCTGAGATTATGTCTCTTGTCAAATTTGTCTTTGTTTTTCAACCTTGCATTCTTTAGTCGAGCTTTTGCAAGCTCAATGTCTTTAGACCTTCTTTCCAATTGTCGTATGCGTAGCAAGAAGGTCTTCTCTACTCATTCCATCTTCCCATGGCAATACATTCCATGTAAGAATTACATCTTCAATTGGCATCACAGGTTTTTGACCATACATCAATTCAACAGACATATAGCTAGTGATTGAACTATGTGTCATACGGTAAGCCCACAATGCAAATGGCAGTAACCTTGGCCACTCTCCAAGCTTATCTTCACAAGACTTAGCTAAAGCTTTGATTATTGGAGGAGGCCCTCTTTCACTTTTGCCATTTCCCTCTAGGTTATAAGCACAAGTTAGAGCTAGTTTGATGCTTATCCTAGAGAAGGATTCCCTTGGTTCATCATCATCCAATTCTCCTCTATCTGCAGGTATCTTTCCCACATCCATAGCGACAAATCATATCTTCAAGAAGGAATTTACATACAGCTTGTGTACTCTTTGTCCTCAATGCACGCCCTTCAAATTGATTGGCCAAATCTTCTCTTTCAAGAACTAAATACCTCATTTGCCAAAGTCCCAAAGGCATTGTGACCAAGTCCACAACCCATTTGTAATGCATGGCTAATGGATAAGTAGGATGTAGTCCATCATGATGCCGTACATTTGAATACATTTGGCATGTCACACAAGACTCGACAAACTCAGCCACATCCTTATACATCCCTTTCCACCAATACATTTCTTTTACCTTGGCAAATTTTGCCCATGCACCTCGATGTCCTGCCCATAAACTTTCATGGAACTCCTTGATGATTTGTTGTTGAGTAACCTTATCGCATACTACACGCAATGGTGTTCCATCTCTTCGTTTAGGATGCTTCCATAAGTAGCCATCCCTCAAGAAGTATCCATATGCTTTTCTTTTTATCCTCTTAAATTCTTTCTCAGTCCAATCATCCTATTTCTACAGAGTACTTAAGTAGCTACCTATCAAGAGCCATTCATCCTCATATGGTTCCTATGAAAAGGACTCAAGTGAAGACACAAAACATGCATGACTATGATCAATTGTAAAACTTTGTGCCTACATCATCTCCCTCAATAATCATGTCATGTTCATCTTCATACCTTGCCCTAGATAGCATATCTGCCATTGGATTGTCTTTCCTTGCAATATGCTTGAACCCAGGATTCAAGGACTTTATGTAGGCTATCCATCGCAACATTGCAATATCAAGAGTCAAACAATTTGTGATGATCATTCCAAGAAGAGGCAAACAATCAGTTTCCACAACCACTGATGCCCCTATCAAGTACTCGTCACACCTTAATGCTGTAAGTACCCCCCATAGTTCCCCTTTTACTTGTGCAGAATCTCGTTGGCAAGAACTCAGAATCTTGGCTCTAAATCTCACTACATATCTTTTCCTTCATCATCATCTTGCCCTAGTGCCCATCCTATCCCTGTAGAACTCATTTCCATTGTCACAACGACAGGTCTCTCACATGCATAGTATACCTTTCTCAAGGTTGGCGATTCAAGAAGTAGCTTCTTTAGCTTTCTGATGGCTTTTGTGTGCTCTTCTTCCCATCAAAACTTCTGATTCTTTCTCAACAACCTATAAAGGGGATCTGCTAAATGTGCATAATGTGGTATCCAAATAAGATAGAAGCACCAAGAAATCTTCGAACTTCAGTTATAGTTGTACATGTTTCTTTCATGTTTTTTATTGCATCCATCTTTTTTGGACAAGGCCTTTTACCATAAGGACCACACATATGCCCCACAATCAACACTTCATCAACTCCAAATATAGATTTTTGTCCTGACAGGGTAAGATTAACTTCTTCTAGCCTTGAAAAACTCTTTTCACAATCTTCGATATGGTTTGCAACAAACTTACGGCACCCCCTTGAATCCATAGCTTCATCTTTTTCTGTCTTCACATCCTTTGATGGGCAAATCATCAAGAAATGCTATTGTGATTTGAGGTATGAAGTCACATAGAACCTTGTCCATCCCATTCATCATATGTGCAACTGAATTCATTGCTCCTTGAGGTAAGGTACACATCCTTACCAGTCCCAAAGGTGTTTTCATAGTTGTCAGATCTCTACTCTCAACATCTAGCTGGAATTGATCGTACCCTGTATAGAGATCCCCCATTGAGTAAATTAAACTTCCTGCAAACGCCTCTATAAATTCATCCGCTATAGGTCATGTACCCACATTCCTGATGGTAACCTTGTTACAGGTTGCATATCTTGTATGAACCGCAAAGCTCCATTCTTCTTAGGCACAACGAACCACCTGTTCGAATATGGCGCACAAGAAGGCTCCAAGATACCCATGCTAATCTTTTCATTGAGTAGTTCTATTAACTTTGGCGAATGTGCTTTCGGAACCGGAATTGGGTGTAGATTCTAAGGTACATGAGGGATAGTGAAGATCACCATAGGTGCAACAACATTAGGATCAACACACCCTATCTCATGTGGTTGGAAAGCAAAAGCTTTACCATGTCTTGAAAGCATTTCTTTAAAACTCTTCTTCTCTTCTTCTGTTAAAAACTCCTCACAACCAACTTTTATCTCTTTTAGGGATTCCATTGTGACCTTGTGTCCAGTTCTTTTTGGATCCCTGAGACTCGGCTGCAAAGAAGCTCACTCTAGCTTTTTCCTACAATCTAATGATAAAGGTAAGGCCACTGGTCTCACTTTCTTTGCCACCATTTTGTACTTGGTCTCCACACAGACTTCCGGTCCTTCATTGATAGCATTGAAATCTTTCTGATCTTCAAAAGCCTCAATCACATCATACATTTCCATAGAGCATACTTCCACAACGTGAGTTCCATCTTGCATGCTAGAGTCCATTATAGCCTCAAGCTCAAGCATAGTATCTACATGAGAAACTTGTTCAAAGAAACCTAAAATGCATTCACTATCCTCTATGAAACCATTTTCCTTAATGTGTTTCTGTACATTATATACATATTGTCGTGCACTTCTTTTCATATCCTTAAGCTTCATAAAACATATTGACCCATGCTCTGTTAATCCCTGGAAACCTGTAGAAAGATCTTCTTCTTGCTTTCGGTCAGGTGAGAATCTTTTCCTTCTTGTACCATTGCAATCTCGCTTTACAATGGTACATGGCCAAAACCCCTTGTCTCCATGTACTCTTTGAACTCTTTGTTCGCTTTTGGTAGAGGATACTCACGAAGACTATTGCGGTTCCTCTCGTGATTCACACACACAGTCAAAAATTTCACAGCTTGCTTCCCATCTCTACTCTTTACCCTAGCATATGCAGAACCATCATCCAAAACCTTTGTTTCCATGCGAACGACTGTGATGTATGGCTGCCCAAAGATAAGAGGATAGGTAGACATCTCCCACACAAAGAAGTTTTTCTCATCCTTCACATTACCAATCGTCACTTTCACATTTGGACAAGGCCCATACAGCTCTCTTGATGAGTTATTTGCAACTCTAATCATCCACCCATGGTTTGTGTCTATCGACCACTTACCCTTCATGTAAAGACTCTTTGACATAAGATTGATTTTAGAGCCATGATCTATCAATGCAACATATGGCTCCTCAAGATCACCCACCTTGACTAAAGTTTATGTTGTAGCTCTTGCCTAATGACTTTTGGGGTAGTGGCTTTTCTAGGAGGCTTCATCTTCATCATCATCATTTGCAAATCTAGCATGTGCATCTCTTCGAGAAGACTGGTAGCATCCTACCAACTTGTCATTGCAATCACTGTCTTGGACATGTATCCCATGTGCTTTAAGTGACTCCCCTTCACCCTCAAGACTGTGGTGGAATAGACTCAGTGAGAGTTTGCCTCTTTCTTTTCATGATATCAATAATTTCTTCATGAAACTCGCGTTTAGCAATGCCAAGAACCTCACCCAAGGTAAACTCAACTTTGCTATTCAAAATCATTTCTTCCAATACCAGCTTTAAGTTTATGGCAGCTTCAATGCCAGATAGTTTGTATGCAGGGCATTTTGCTTTAAATTTTCCTTGCTCTTTCTTCTTCCCTGTAGATGCCTCCTCCATAGGAATATTAGGAGGAGGAGGCACATGTGGTGGATGTTACCACATACATGTGGTAGTGATGTGTGTGAGCACACTACGACCGCCGGGGCATTTTTCCCCTCTTTAGGAGGGTTTTTCCCCCGAGCATTGTATATACGCCCATCACTCTAGGGCTATCTATCTTTCCATTTCACACTAAGTAACACACTCTCTATTGTCTGCCTTGAGCTTTCTTCGTCTTCTCCAAGCTGTGTGTGTTTCTCTGCAACCCTAATTCCAACAATTGGCATCAGAGCAGGTTACGTCCTCCCGGGCTTAGTCGCCAACTGCTCCACCACACGCCTGCTCAATTTCTCCGATTACAGTGAGGTTTGGCGAGCGTTCGCAGGTCGATAAATATTTTGGGGAAACTCATAGAGCTCAGCCTACTCAGATTTTTGATTCGGGCTCATTTCGGCCTCAGTTTCCACTACAGGCAGTGCTGCACAGGCTATTTCGTCATTTTGTGCAGAATTTCTATCAGTGCCATTTTTTGCATAACAGGTTCCTTACAGTCTTCTACGGTTTGTGCTATATAGCACTTGTTGTTCCCGCTCCGTTTCTCCTATTTTCGAGCAGTTTTCACATAAGGTGCAGCATTTACCATGGCTGACAACAATAACACAGATGTGTTCAAGATGTTTGCTGTTGCTGAGGACAGGTTGGATGGGGACAATTACCCTATGTGGGCTTATATGATGCAACACGTTCTTGTACCAAAGGGCGTCTGGAATATTGTGCAGGGCATTGATGTACGTCCTGGTTCTGAGGATGCACTACAAGAGGCTATTCATATTAGCGACGCTCACACAGCGACGCCCAAAAAAAAATAAATCCCGGCGTCGCTATGAGCGTCGCAAATTTCCAAAGAAATTTGCGAAGCTCTTTGGAAATTTGCGACGCTCATAGCGACGCCGACTGGGCTAAAAAAATAACAGAGCGCGCCCAAAAACTCAGATCTCAGATCTGAGTTTTTCGGCGCCCTCAAGCAAGGAGCAGGTAACACTCTCCCTCTCTCTCTCTCTCTCTCTCTCTCTCTCTCTCTCTCTTTTTCTTCTCCACACACACACACACACACACACACGAGGAGAAGAAGGAGAGCCAGGTATGCTCCTTCCCTCTCCTCACTCTCATGTTCCCTTCCCCTCTTTCTCTCTCCCTCTCTCTCTCTCTCACACACACATACACACACACACATAGTGTTTTTGAGAGAGAGAGAGAGAGAGAGAGAGAGAGAGCGAGAGAGAGTACAAACATAAACAAAAACGCACACACACATACATAAACAAAGAATGCACACACACAGTGAGAGAGGAAAAGAGAGAGAGAGAGAGCATGCATAAACAAAAAACGCACGCATTGAGAGAGGAAAAGAGAGAGAGAACATGCATAAACAAAAAACGCACACATTGAGAGAGGAAAAGATAGAGAAAACATGCATACGATCCAAAAAAACGCACACACATTGAGAGAGAAAGAGAGAGAAACTAATTTAACGTCGTAGGAAACTAATTAAAATTAAAAGACCTAAAGATCTAGCCGACGAGGAGTTGAACTCAAGACCTATTATTCAAGAGGGAAATGGCATAACCAATCTATCATACTTGGCATGGGTGATAGAAAGGTTATACCATTTATCTCTTTTTATTGGCACACACATCCACACACGCGCACACACACAAGAAGAAGAGAGTTATAACGTCGTAGGAAACTATCCTAAAAGACGTTAAAGATTAGGTTAGATGTAGACTTACGTTAAATTAGATTTAGGTTTATTTTTAATTAGATTTATGTTTATTTACGCTAGATTTAGATTTACGTTATATTAGATTAGATTTAGGTCTCCATAGACTGCAATGCCTGCATGAAGCGGGTGAAGAAAGCCCTCAATGGAATATAGGGTATTGCTGCCTTCACTCATGGTGGGCTCCGTCGATCCAAAAGTACCGGTGAAATGTCTTCAGAAGATAGGGAAGAAGGTGGATCTTCAGGGCGGCAAGAGTCACTACATCCCCGACACAATGACCATCTAGACAACCTCTAGTCATTCAACAGCAACTTCAAAGTTAGTAACAAGAGCAAGAACGGTCTAAAGGGCCAATTGCTGTCGTCAGATGTGGATGGAGATGAGGCAGCGTCACCGCCGAAAGTTAACTCTCACATCTTTAGTGATGAGAATGCCAACTCTTGTCGAGTTATGTGAAAAATTATGTGTTAAATCAGTTTTAAGGTTCTTATAATCCCTGTTAGTTTAGTTCTTTGTTTTTAATATAACATAATTTACGTTAGATTTAGATTTATGTTATATTAGATTAGACTTAGGTTTATTTAGGTTTACCCACACACACACACACACACACACACACACAAGAAGAAGAGAGTTTTAACGTCGTAGGAAACTATCCGAAAAGACGTTAAAGATTAGGTTAGATGTAGACTTACGTTAAATTAGATTTAGGTTTATTTTTAGTTAGATTTACGCTTATTTACGTTAGATCGAGTCCACGCAAGAATTACTTACGGTTTAGGGTTTAGAGTTAGACGAACAGTGAAAAGATCTACTGTGAAAAGATGTTAAGATGCTGTGAAGTGCTACAGCTAGAGAAGAGGCAAAGGGGTTTTGTCCACTACATGCAGTATCATGTAGACGTGGGTCTGTAGATTTCTTGTACCCACAAATATAGGTATTGACCAATAAAGACGAGATTATAACCCGGTGGTTCTGATCTCCGTGCACCTCTAGACCGAGGTGTGCGGGGATTGAACATGACTAGAGAATGTGAGGTAAGAGAGAGAGAGAGAGAGAGAGAGAGAGAGAGAGAGAGAGAGAGAGAGAGAGAGAGAGAGAGAGAGAGATAAGACGAAGAATGCCAATAGAATATTAAATTTGTTGTCCAGGTTATAAGATTTTTATCCTCATTATGAGTAGTGACGAGGATGTGGGACCGTCCAACCGAAACACCTATCTCTCAACGAGGGTCTTATGTCCTTGTAATCAATGCAAGCATGCTGTGCGACGGACAAGACGTGTTTCTTTGCAGCATGTTCGCGAATTTGGCGAGTTCGATCCATCTATTATAGATCGAGTTGTTGCCAATTATAACTCGTCAGACTCTGATGCTGGCCAACAAGCAGCAATCTTGCAACCCAATAGACGTGTTCGCAGGCGCTTTGGTCAAGCAGCATATGTGAGGCCACAAGATGTAGCCTCTGACAGCTCGGGGGATGATCATGCAGAGCACATTCCCAACGAGGCAATGTTTGAGCCCGAGATTGATGAAATGATCGAGACGATCATGGATTCAGAAAGGCTTATCTATGATGATATGAAAAGTGAAGCCGATACGCCATTGTATAATGTAGCACGTATGTCTAGATTGAAAGCACTCCTGGTTCTTCTCAACATGCAGGCAAAGTTTGGATGGAGTGACACTAGCGTCACAACGCTTTTCAGGTGATCTATTACAATTAGTTTACAGGTGATACTCTATATGGGGTGCATGCAGAGGAGCTACAAAATGAAACAGAGGATATGTGTTTAAACGGAGAGCTCTATATAGATATAGGAAGTTATGCTGAGTTATGCGAGGATGAGAGAGAGATCTCTTAAAGCCACAAATATTGTATTTGAACAATTTTGCTCCGTGTTGTAAAAGCTCTGGCTCTCTAAGTACCTTCCATGGTGTATGACGCCCTTTTCTACTCGCGCTCACATCTTTTGATTGAAAATTCTAAGTTTTCGACTTGCCTCTTCTATCACTCAATTCATTGCGTCATTGTATTTATATGCGTCATTACATCATTGTATTTAATGGTCTTTGCATCATAATCTACTCTATTCATTCAATATTAAGTTTAAATATTCGTGTGTTTAATGCAGGTATGGATGATGAGGAGTTTCTTTCTTCTTTGTCACCGCAGCAGAGACAGTGGTACGTGGAGCGTCATCGCTCTGGCGCATCATCGCGCGTTCCTACTCCATCCGCATCTCCCTCTCTTTCGGAGCATTCGGCGCGCTTCGAAGCTTCAGCGTCGACGAGACGATCTTCACACTCGTCTAGACAAGGGCGCTCTAGTGGTGGCGGTGGCGGTTGTTGTGGGGATTCCGCCGCCTATGCCTCCACACCGCCTCGTGTTCGACGAGGCTCTTTACCCTCCCCTTCTTTGCCCGCCCCCACACCAGCCACAGCATCGCCATCTACGCCAGGTTTTGCGCGGCTGACTGTTCCTAGCAGCTACACACCTCTACCTACTCCGCCAGGAGCCACCCCACTCGACACTCCTCGCTTCGGGGCCCAGACGCCGGTGGAGACACCTGACGTCCGTACCCCCATCGACACGCCGCTAGAGACCCCTACCGGGACACCCAGGTTCACGCGTCACCGGCCAGAGGGCTTGCCTACCGTCGACTTTAGCGGCGGCATCATCATGGATGATGACGGCAAGAAGGTGATCTCGCGCATGCGTGCTCTCAGCTGTTTAGACACTACATACTAAACAAATGGAGTGAAGTACCAAGTGATTTAAAAAACAGAGTCATCAGCATACTTCATGATGAGTTTCCCGTTCCAACACGGGATCAGCGCTTCAATGAAGACCTGATGAAGATTCGAATGCGCGAATACTGCAAACACAAGCGTTCCGAAGTGCAAAAAGCAATCAAGAATGGGTGGAACAGGCCAGATTGGCTGGCCAAAGAAGATTGGAAGAATGCGAAGAAAGCAGCGCGCGAGAATCCCGACAAGTGGAAGCAACAAAAGGATGCAGCCAGAGCGCGAGTAGAGGCAGGGAGCTCTCACCACTTGGGGAGCGGTGGATGGGCATCATTTGAGGCCGATTTTGTAAGTGTTTTCGCATTGCTCTTTATGTTCGATAGTTTAGGGTTTATGAGTTTTTTAATTCTAACATAATGAAATCTTTGTATGTTTTGACAGTGGTCGATGACAAGACGTGATCCCACACCGTACGAGCGCGAGTATGCAGGCAGGAAGAGCTTAAACGCCCTGATGGACATTCTCAGTTCTCGCGGCGGCATGGTTAGTATTAGGGTTTACTCTTTTCTATTTTTTGTATTGTTTTATAAATGTCGTTATATGTTTATACTTAGTGAAAGCTGTCTTATTGTCTTTTTTTGCAGAATCCGACAGATACGCTGCTTGGACGCGATGAGACGTCTGACTAGACGACGTCAGTTTAGCCGTAGCTAGATAGCATTAGTTTAGGGTTTCTCATAGCTTATGTATCATGAGACGGATTTTATACGTCTTTCCTTATGCCTATGATGTTGTACAATTGTCATTATTACATTTGCCAATCAATTCATTTTGCCTATCATGTGTACACTTGTCAATTTTACGCTTGTCAATTTTGCAAACAATGCGTCTTGTGGGTGACTATTTTGGGTCTATTATCTACCCTTGCACTTTTTTTAAAAAGTGAATCAAGTACAATATGGTTGATGGGTGGCAGGGCATTCAATGCCCTGTCACCAAAAAAAAATTCTCTCGGGCGTCGCTATAACCGTCGCTATTTATGGCTCTGTAGCGTCGCTATGAGCGTCGCTATAGTCTTCTGTGTAAACGTCGCTATATGCGTCGCTATGAGCGTCGCTATGAGCGTCTCTATATAGCGACGCATTTAGCGACGCATATAGCGACGCTCTCGTAGCGACGCTCGTAGCGACGCTCGTAGCGACGGTTTTAGCGACGCCGTGGGTTATAAAAACCCAGTGTATTTCCGTCGCTAACAGCGTCACAAGAGCACACAACCTCTTGTAGTGATGTAGGTGATGTTGAGGATGTTGCAGGTCTTGCTGCAAGGATTGCAGCTATTAGAGTTGTTTTGCCTACAACAGAACAAGCTCGTTGGGATGTAAAAGATGCACAGGCTCATGCATTGATTGCGTTGTCTGTGAAGTGCACCATTGTTCCTCACATCCGTTCAGCAAAATTTGCAAAACAGGCTTGGGATATTTTGGCTGGTCTTTATGCAAGTGGCAATGAGGCTAAAATTGCTTTGCTGCGTAAAGAGCTGGAGTCGAAGATTCTGCATGAGGAAGATGATATGGACACTTTCCTTGCTAGTATCAAGGATATCAATGAGCAACTTATTTCTGCAGGTGAAGTCATTCCAGACAATTCCTTGGGCAGACTGTTCTTGATGCCGTACTAGATTCTTACCAGACTTTTGCTAGTACTTGGAGACTTATGACCCAAGGAAATCCAGAAGTTGTCAAGTTTGATGCATTATGCACATTGCTGTTGCAAGAGTCCCTTTCCAAAAAAAACAGGACTGGAAAACATGCAATTGAAGAGGCTTTTATTGCTGCTTAAAGAAAGGGTGGTAACAGCAATGCAGCCACTTCTTATGGTTTTGCTGCGAGTGCTAAAATTTCTGTTCTCAATGCTTCTGCTGGCAACACTTCGTCTGGCAATTCTGGTGATAAGGGCAAAAAGAAGATGCGTTGCCATTATTGTAAAGCTAATGATCACTTGATCAAGTCGTGTCCTAAGTTGAAGGCCAAAGAGGCTAAGAAGAAACAGGGTGGTTCCACTGCAAATGTTGCTTCCCCTACAAATGCAGCCATTGTTGAGTCTTTTGTAAAAGGAGACTGTGTTGCTGATGTTGATGCAGAATGGGCTTTTAGCGCAGAGTGCACTTACAATCCTGCTGTCCATGATGCATGCTTGTCAGTTGCTGCAGATTCACATGTGTAGAATTTCGACAGTGGTGCTACAAAGCACAATACCTCACATCGTGAACTGTTCACATCTCTCGAGTCTGTCCCTCATGGGAATTCGGTCACTTGTGCCAACAATGCCTCTTATCCAGTTCAGGGAGTTGGAAAGATTGTGCTCACTGCTGCAAATGGCAGTTCCTTCACACTTGCTGATGCACTTTATGTACCTGGGATCAAGAAGAATCTCTTGTCTGTATCCGCACTTGCTAGACTTGGACTTGTAGTCAAATTTGTGGATGACAGATGTACAGTTCATGATCTCAGTTTTGGTGATGAAATTGTTGCATCTGGACCTTTTGTGCCATGGGCTGTATAAGCTCACTTTGTATGACAAGTGTGGACAAAATTTTGCAAATGCTGTTGCAGATTCAAGGGCTATTTCAGATGCAAAACTTTGGCATGCACGTTTTGGTCATCTGAATTTTGCCAGTTTGCTGCGTTTGCGGACATTTGATATGGTTGCTTCTTTGCCACCTCTTGAAGCACCTGTCAAACATGTTTGTGAAGGCTGTATTTTGGGTAAGATGCAGCGTTCTAAGTTTCCAAAGGATGGTTCAGTTCGGGCCACATGCAGGTTGCAGCTTGTGCATAGTGATGTTTGTGGGCCCATGCAAACTCCGTCCTTGGGCAATTACCTGTACTTCGTGAGTTTCATTGATGATTACTCCAGGCATGCATGGGTATTTCCGCTTAAAGCGAAGTCCAAAGTTTTTATGTGCTTCAAACAATTTTTGGCTATGGCTGAAAATGTCTTGAAATGTACTATGGGCACCCTCCGTTCCGATCGAGGGGGGGAGTATATGTCTCATGAATTCAATGCATTTCTGGCTAGTCATGGGATAAAACACCAATTTACAGTGCCTTATACACCTCAGCAAAATGGTGTTGCTGAGAGGAAAAACAGGTCACTTACAGAAATGGCACGATGTATGGTCAAAAGTCAAGCTTTGCCACATTCTTTTTGGCTTGAGGCCATCATCTGTGCCACTTATGTACTAAAATGGTGTCCAACGAAAGCTTTGAAGTCTATTACTCCATATGAAGCATGGCATGATAGAAAGCCTTCTATTGAGGACATGCGTGTTTTTGGTTGTTTGACATATGCTTTGGTGCCACAAACACAACGAAGAAAATTGGATGATAAGGCTGTCAAATGTATTTTTGTTGGTTATAGTGCTCCAAGCAAAGGTTACAGGTTGTATCATCCACAAACAAAATGTATTCTGGTTTCACGGGATGTAGTGTTTGTGGAAGATTCTGTTCAGCCCTTGCTGTCATGTACTAGAGACAGTAATGTAAGCTCACAAGACATTTATGACACTTTGTTGCCTCTTTTCAGTAGTGGAAATACGAATGTAAGCTTCAATGACGCAAATGTACAGCCTATGGGGGTTTTTGAAAATGTTACAGATCAGCCTATTACTGATGCAGATGTACATGATGTACTTGATGAGGAAAGGGCTGAAAATGAGCAGGCTAGAGGTATGCCAAAATGGCTGGTGCACACTTTGCATGACAGTAAATTGGATGCACCTTTGTCTGGTCGTACTCGTTCAGGCTCTTGCCATGCATCTTATGCATCAGATTGTTATGCTTTGGCTGTGTCTAGCTTACATGATGTTGAGGAGCCTGCTTCTTTTGATGAAGCACAGAATTCAGAGAATTGGATGGCTGCCATGCAATCAGAATATGATGCACTTATAGAAAATGACACATGGACTTTATGTGATTTGCCTCCTGGCAAAAAGGCCATTGGTACGAAGTGGGTTTACAAGTTGAAAAGCAAGCCGGATGGTGAGATTGATCGCCATAAGGCTCGACTTGTTGGAAAGGGTTATGCACATCAAAATGGCATAGATTATGAAGAGACTTTTGCTCCCACTTGTCGTATGACAACTGTGCGTTTTCTATGTGCATTGGCAGCTCATTTTGGTTGGGATGTACATCAATCAGACATTGTTATCGCTTTCTTGAATGGTGACATATTTGAGGAAGTTTATGTAACGTAGCCTCGCGGTTTTGTCATAAAAGGACAAGAGGACAAAGTGTGCAGATGTAAGAAGGCTTTGTATGGGTTGAAGCAATCTCCTCATGCTTGGTATGAGAAAGCTAACACTCATTTGGTCAAACGAGGCTTTCGTAACAGTCCAACAGAAAGCACATTGTATGTAAAGCGTGAGGGTGATGTACTTCTCATTGTGGTTCTTTATGTCGATGATTTGCTGATCACTGGACCAAATGAGAGACATATTGCTGAATTTAAGGCTGATTTGAATTCTACTTTCAAGATGAAAGATTTGGGAATGTTGCATCATTACTTGGGTATACAGTTTAAGCAGTGTGATGGTGGTATTGCCTTGTGTCAGAAAAGTTAGAGACATTGCTATGTAAGTTTGGACTTGAGGATTGCAAACCTATTGCCACTCCCATGGAAATAGGTTTGAAGTTGAGTCTACATGATGTTCGCGATCCTGCTGATGTCACTCTTTACCAAACTGCTGTTGGCTCCCTCATTTATGTATGCAATGTTACCATATACATGTGGTAGTGATGTGTGTGAACACACTAGGACCACCGGGGCATTTTTTCCCTCTTTAGGAGGTTTTTTCCCCCGTGCATTGTATATACGCCCATCACTCTAGGGCTATCTATCTCTCCATTGCACACTAAGTAAAATATTCTCTATTGTGTGCCTCAAGCCTCCTTCGTCTTCTCCAAGCTGTGTGTGTTTCTCTGCAACCCTAATTCCAACAATTGGTATCAGAGCAGGTCACGTCCTCCTGGGCTTAGTTGCCAGCTGCTCCAGCACACGCCTGCTCACTTTCTCCGATTTCAGTGAGCTTTGGCGAGCGTTCGCACGTCGACAAAATTTTTGGAAGGACTCAAAGAGCTTGGTCTGCTCAGAATTTTGATTTGGGCTCATTTCGGCCTCCGTTTCCACAACAGGCAGTACTGCACAGGCTATTTCTTCATTTTGTGCAGAATTTCTGTCAGTGCCGTTTTCTGCATAACAGGTGCCTTACAGTCTTCTACGGGGTTGTTCCCGCTCCATTTCTCCTATTTTCGGGCAGTTTTCACATCAGGTGCAGCATTTACCATGCTTGACAACAACAACACAGATGTGTTCAAGATGTTTGCTGCTGAAGACAGGTTGGATGGGGACAACTACCCTATGTGGGCTTATATGATGCAACATGTTCTTGTGTCAAAAGGTGTCTGGAACATTGTGCAAAAATGGTAGAAGTTAAATTTCAACGGAGTTGAAATTTTGAACGAGTATCTATTGCAACTTCTTCCTTCGGGAAGATTCAGTCGTCTACGACGTTTCAAAGCAAACAATTAAAAGTTTTTGTCGGCATCTTCAAGCCTAATTGGTTCAACTATCAAGAGCTTGTGGAGTTCCATATACGACGGACTACTCTCGATTTTGACGGAGTTAGCACGTCTACTATACTTTGCGAGTGCTCTCAATATCAGGTATTTTTTTCTGAGTACTTCTTTCACCGCACTATGTAGCCATGGATTCGGATATCAATATGAAATTCGATTTTGAGCAAAGTACTCCTGATCCTACCAATGATGGCTTGCGGTCGGATCCTCTCAAGGAGAGTACCCGCGACGCTATGGCAGGAGAAGATACTTATGAGTTGCTCGATATTCAAGAATTTCGTTCACTTCATACACACATGACAGTCATGGATGAAAATTTTAAAGCTTTAAATGAAAATGTTACTAAACTCTCCACATTAGTAATTCAATTAATGCATCAGCAGTCTAAGAGTCCTACTGACACCCACATGCATGAGCACATTGGCACACAAGGGCAAGGCCTAACTATTGATACGTTGCATACTCTCACTGCCAAAGAGGTGGATGACTTGTTAAAGAACTTTAAACCACCAGTCTTTAAGAGAGAAGACCAAGACCGCAATAAGGATGCAGTGAATATCTTTCTCAGCAAGTGGGATGGAATTCACGCCTTATGGCGTACTCCGGATGCAGTCAGAGCTCTGCAGACGAACTTAACTCTGGAAGGCAAGGCCTACAAATTGTGGATGTCTCTCAAGGAGAAGAACATCATACCACCGAGTTGGGTAGCCTTTGAAGCAATGTTTAGCAAGGAAGTTTTGCCTACAAACGAGGCCGATCGGAATTGGACGGCTTGGGACACATGTTCCATGCGCCAATACCCATCACTCCTTGAATATATCTCTCACTATCGGGACATTATCCTCAAGTTGTAAGGCTTGGATACCTTTCAAAAAGTACGAGGGTTCATACGAGGTCTAACACCCAAGCTTAAGAAGTATGTCAAGACCCAAGACCCTAAAACACTTGAGGAAGACATAGTGAAAGCACATATTCATGATGACCCTGATGAGAAGAAAACACATAATAGTAACATGCCTGCTAGTATGCATGGTAATACACGCACTCAGTATGGGCACAATAAAAGAAAATTTCTAGTTGCTAATTCAGATGCATCTAAAAAACCCAAGGGGTCTAGGGGTCTTCTCTCTCCTGAGGATTTTGATAAAGCCAAGAAAGAAAAGTTATGTTTTCAATGTTTAGGAAGCGGTCATGGCAAAAAGGATTGTCCCAAGGGGAAATCTGCTGCTCAGGGGAAGGAGAAAGCAGTGCACACGGTGCAACTACTGCCTCTTGAGTCCTCCTCAAAATTCTCCACACTGGAAGTAACACACACTGAGGTGGTGCATGAATGTTGTCTCATAGCTTCCATGTGGCAACAAACCTTTGGACCACATGAGTTAGTACGTATGCATGGATATCTATAAGGGCACAAGGTGCGCATCTTGGTAGATGACGGTGCTACTCACAATTTTATCAATTATGGATTCGTGAAAAAGCTCAAACTGCCTCAAACTCCGAGTACCCACCGCTACAAGGTAGCAATGATGAATGGACATGATATTGAAATATGGGATACTCAATGTCGAGCTGTTCCATTGGAAGTACAGGGGTACTCTACTTGTTTGGATTTTCAGGTTATGAACATGGAAAGGGCTGGTGTGGTTCTTGGTAGGGAGTGGTTGCACAGCCTAGGACCATCACTGAAGCATAGCTATGAGCACAACAACTTGATGTTCGAATCCCATGGTGCACATGTGTTGTTGTTAGAAGAAAAAGATATCTCTCATCACCACTAATTTGTACCACTGAGCTTATGCAGCTTGTTTCTGGTAATGAAATAGATCAGGTTTTCTTGTGTTACTCACTGTCTCATTTTCTTTCTAACATTGAGTCTGTTGAACATTCCTCAACGCTGCATGCTTCTCTCTCCTCTATTCCACCAATTGCTAATTCTAAACAAGCAAACATTGCTAGTCAATTACAAAAAATATTAAAGGAATTTCAAGATGTATTTCCTAATGATTTGCCATCAGGATTACCACCGACACGATCAGTACAACATAGCATTGACGTGGCTGCAGCCTGTAAACCACCTTACCGTATGAGTTATTCAGAGGTTGTTGAGGTGGAACGTCAGCTTGCTGACTACCTTAGCAGAGGGTTTATACAACCCAGTTCTTCACCATGGGCTTTGCCTATCCTTTTAGTAAAGAAAAAGGATGGCAGTATACGCATGTGCGTAGATTACCGGGGCTTAAATGCGGTTACAATTAAGAACAAATACCCATTTCCAAGAGTAGATGAGTTATTTGATAAGCTAACTCATGCTCGCATTTTTACAAAAATTGACTTGCGGTCAGGATATCACCAAGTCCGTATTTGGCTTGCCGATATACCTAAGACTGCATTCCGAACACGGTTTGGATACTACGAGTTTTTGGTGATGCCCTTCGGGTTAACCAATGCACCCGCAACATTCATGACACTTATGGATAGTGTCTTGAAGCCATATTTGGGCAAATTTGTCATTGTTTTCCTCCATGACATCCTAGTCTATAGTGCTTGTGAAGAAGAACACTTACAACATCTCAGGCAGGTGTTTGAGTTGTTACGTACAAACAAGTTATATGCCAAGGAATCTAAATGTGATTTTCTAAAAGATGAAATTCATTATTTAGGGCATGTTATTTCAACTCACGGCCTATACATGGATCAAATTAAAGTGGATACCATCAGGAAATGCCCCCCTCCTAAAAATCTGAAAGAATTACATATATTTTTAGGATTTGCTGGTTTTTACCGAAGATTCATTAAAAACTATGCTCAACTTGCTGTTCCTATGACGGATCAACTAAAAGGCAAAGGAAAAGCTTTTCAGTGGGGATCCGCTCAACAACACAGTTTCGATACGCTCAAGGATGCATTAGCTACAACTCCTATACTGGCTATTGTAGATCCTTTGAAACCATTCGTTTTGGAAGCGGATGCCAGTGATCGTGCTATTGGAGCAGTCCTGTTACAAGACGGACGGCCGATTGCATTTGAAAATAAGAAGCTTGATGCAGCTCAATAGAACTATTCTGCTTACGAACGCGAACTCTATGCAATACTGTCTACCTTAAAACATGGTGGCATTATATGTATGGTGCTTAGTTCGAGATTGTGTTTGACCATGAAAGCATCAAATGGTTTACACAACAAATAGATTTAAAGGGTCGAAAAGCCAGGTGGGCCGAGATCCTCCAAGAATATGACGCCAAGCTAAGGTATCGCAAAGGCCGATACAATGTAGTGGCATACGCTCTAAGTAGAATGCCAGAGATCAATTTGTTCATGTTCACGGAACTTCGTAGTGAATTTTTAGATTCTCTCAAGGGCAAATTTGAGCATGATGAAGCATATTCCAAAAGGTGGAGCCATGTTCAAAAGAGGGATCCTTCTCACTCCAATGACGATAGTGTACAGTTAACCTCCACACCTAGTTCTCCTTTATCAAGTGATGAACTACAATGATGGAAGCATTTTACCATCGACAATGGGTACCTACTCCACAAGAAGAGAGTTTGTGTACCGACGGACACGGACATTCGGTGCCAAATTCTTTATGAATGTCATGATAGTCCAAGTACAGGGCACCCGAGGATTAGAAAAACTTATGATCTCATACGAAGACAGTTTTACTGGCCAGGTATACATAGCTTTGTTCAAGCTTATGTCTTGCACTGCCAAAAATGTCAAGTTAATAAGGCAGAGCGCCTGAAAGCAGGAGGACTCTTACATCCGTTGGAGATTCCCAATGGATAATGGGAAAGTATCTGTATGGATTTTATTGTAGGTTTACCAACCACTATACGAGGTCATGACTTAGTATGGGTGGTTGTAGACAGGTTGACTAAACTATGTAAGTTTATTCTGACTAAATCAACAGGTAAGACACCAGAACTAGCCAAGTTATTTGTAGACAATCTATACAAATTGTATGGTTTGCCAAGTAACATTGTTAGCGACCGTGATCCCAAGTTTAACAGCCACTTTTGGGGAGCTGTATTTAAACGATTGGATACACAACTAAACCTCAGTACAGCTGATCATCCAGAAACGGATGGTCAATGGAACGGGTTAACCAGGTGCTAGAGGATATGCTAAGAGCATACGTCAGCAAAAAACAGTCAGACAGGGAATAATTCTTACCTATCCTCGAGTTTTTCTACAACAGTGCTAAGCATGTCCCAACAGGTTTTAGTCCTTTCATGCTCATGTACGGGTTTCAACCTAGGTCACCAGTTATTACGGTGGGGTTGGCAACCGAAAAACTCCAACAGGTTAAGGATTTTCTCCAAGACCACATGGATATGCTAAAACTTGCTTGTCAGAATGTCCAGCAAGCACAAGATCGGTATAAGAAATACGCTGATGAGAAACATTAGCAAGTTACCTTCGAAGAAGGGGAGGAAGTATTTTTACGTGTGCCAAAACATTCAAAAAGTCTAAAAACTAGACCGACACCTAAATTATCTCCCCGATATTGTGGGCCTTTCAAAATACTCAAGCGAGTAGGTGATCGTGCCTACAAACTATTACTACCTTCACATTCTCGCATTCATCCGGTGTTTCATGTAAGCCGTCTACGAAAGCGGTTACATGGGGATGACAATGTCATTGACCAACAGGTTTTGGTTGATTACATTGAACCTCCTACCTTACCGCATGAACCTGAACATGTTCTTGATTATCATGAGTTGCGTACACATCATGACGTACGACAACAAGCCTTGATCAAGTGGAAAGACTAACCTGAAGAAGGTGCCACTTGGGAAAACATTAGTGTTCTTAAGAAGAAGTTTCCCACTTTTGTTTTCGAGGACGAAAACTCTTCTTAAGGGGGGAGTAATGTCAGGACACCGGCAAGGCCGGACTAGCCAAGGCAGAGGGCCGGGCTAGGCGGTGTGGAACGGGGAGTCCAACTAGGGCAAAGGGCTAGGGGCATGCCTATATAAAGGGTGGTTGGGTGGTGGACTCTCAGGCTCTAGTCACCCCTGTCTTACACACCACTCCTTGGTCATCTCAAAATTCTCAAAATGATACACACCGCTTGTTACATGTCACACATGCATTGGTTCATTATAATTGTTATTATTGATAAGATCTTTTTGATGATTGTGACATTTATTTTTTGCATATAACCATAAGGTGATGTGACTAAATTTTTCCACTCGTTTTGAACTGACTTATCGGATTTGGGACTCATCTAGGGTTGAGTCTGCACTGGTTCTAGAATTGTCTCCACTGGTCTGATATGAAACAAATTCAAGGGTTCATCATCTGTTTGAGGTAGTACCTCTGGTACTGGTTCTAGTAGAATTTCCTCTGTTCTTGCATATTATAGCTTGATCTTGGCCCCTTTGTATACTCCTAGTAACAACAACCCTCACAAATTTCTAAGTCTTATTGTACCATTGGAGAACACCCAATCCACCTCATAGGGTCCTGACCAAGCTATTTTTAGATTCGATTTCTTGGGTCCTGACTTGGACTGATAAAGTAGTACCAAATCATGTTTTTTAAATTATTTGACCTTAATCTTATTATCATGCCAGCGCTTCCTCCTCTGCTGGACTACTTCCTGTTCTAACATGGTCCTCTATTTGATTACATCTGGTCATAAAAGCTCATCTAGTTTCTACTTCATATTCTGATTAAAGTCCATTTCATATTCAACTTCCATTCACAATGGGAATAGCAAATTCCATTGGTACTAATGCTGCTATGCCATACACCATCCTGAAAGGTGTCATGCCAGTAGTGACCTTGTAGGCAGTTCTATAAGCCCATAATGCTGACTAAACCTTGATGTTTCACTTGTGCGGTTCCTTCTGAACTATCTTGGTGAGGATAGTCTTGATGGTTTTATTGTTGCTCTCTACTTGGCCATTGCATGTGCGATAATATGGTGTGGATTTTTTGTGCTTTACTTAAAACATCTCAATTAGTATCTGAATAGTTTCATTAATAAAGTGCGTTCCCTGATCTGAAACTATTTCTACTAGACATCCATATCTGCATATGATGTTTTCATACAAAAATATAGCTGTTGATTTAGTAGTGTTTTCCGGCAAGGCCTTTGCTTCAACCCACTTACTAACATAATAGGTGTCCATAATAATATAATTATTCTTTCTTGCAGTTACTTTCTTGAATGGCTCCATAAAATCCAAACCCCATTTCATAAAAATTCCTAGTGGATACACTAGAGTCAGTGGTGTCATATCAACTGTTGTTGGCCTCCCCATTATCTAGCAAATATCACACGTTTTGTAGAAAAATCTGACATCAGTCACCATAGTTGGCAACCACAATCCTACTTGAAGGATCTTCTTATATGTGATATCAGCTAAAAAGTGCCCTTCATTATCTTCATTATGAGATTCAATAATTACTTTTATTCTTCCTCCTCTCATTGGCACACATCTGCAAAGCACACCGTCAATGCCTAGTCTGTAAAGTGCTCCAGCAATGATAGTGAATTTAAGACTTTTTATGATTAGTGCTTTCCTCTTATTCAAGGACCAGTCATCTCATTTGGAAATTTTCCCAGCTGAAGAAAATCATAAACGTCCTGCCATTCTGGGTTTGGCTCTTCTTTAGCTATTGTCTGGAATAATTCAACATCTACTAGGTCAACTCTTAATGAAGTTTCTAAACAACCCTCCGTGCTTCTAGAAAGGAAGTCTACTCCACATTGTATTTTACCTAGTTTATGGAAAATCTTGAATTCCAACTCCATTAAAAACATAATCCACTTGATTAACCTTCCTTGTATAATAACCTTATTGATAAAAAACAATAGCGTTTGATGATCTACATAGAAGTGAAATAGCTTGCCCAATAGATAATGTCTGAATTTAGTAGCATTGAATACCATCCCTAGTGCTTCTAGTTTAGTAGTCGAGTACCCCTGTTCAGCTCTATTGAACCAGAGACAAGCGAAGTAGACTAGGTAGTGCATCTTGCCGTCAGGCTGGGCCAGTATGGATCCCATAGCCATGCCACAAGCATCTAGATGTACATGGAAAATAACCTCCCTTTTAGGTTGGCAAAGTACTGGCTTCCTGCTGATTGCATCTTTTAAGCACTGGAAACTTCTTTCACTTTCTTCAATCCATATGAATTTATTCCCTTTCTTGGTAAGTTCATATAAAGGTAATTCCTTCGCTATAAACATATGAATAAATTTCTTGTAGAAGTTGATCTATCTCAGAAACGAACTCAACTCAGAGATTGTGGTTGGCGCTCTAGCATGCTGAATGCACTTAATTTTATCCTTTGCCATTTCAATCCCATTAATGGACACTATATGTCCTAGAAGTTGTCCCTTCTAGACCATGAATACTGACTTGAAGGGTTCAGACAGATCCTTTTCTCTTTGCACCTTTTGAACACCATTTCCAAAAACAATAACTGCATCTCTTCAATGGAGAAAATTGTGAAGTCATCCGCGAAGATGGCCAAAAACTTATGCAAAAATTCGCTGAAAATTTCCATCATATATCACTGAAAAGTTTTTGGAGCATAACATAGCCCAAATAGCATCACTAGATACATGAATGCTCCCCATTCAGTGATAAATGTAGTTTTGGCTATATCCTCAAGTGCAATCTTTAGTTGATTGTAGCCACTATAGCCATCCATAAAGCTATACATTTTGTGGCATGCAATCTCATCTAGCATCATATCTATGAATGGTAATGGAAAAGGATCCTTAATGGTATGGGCATTCAATTTTCTACAGTCTACATGTACTCTCAATTTTTCATTCTTCTTCAGGACTACATATCTTCTTCAGGACTACCACTATAGGAAACAGCTAGTCACTACTTGCTACCTCTGTGATGAACCCTACTTTGAGAAGAGTTTCAATCTCCTCCTTAACCTTCTTAGCATAGTTAGGGTTCATTATGTACCTTTGCAACTTGACTTGTCTAGCATCCGGGTTCAGGGGAATGCGATGTTGGCACAGTTCTAGATCTATGCATTTTAGGTTAGCATGTTCCCATGCAAATACATCCTTGTATTTCTGGAACAATGGCTTTGCCTTTTATTTGATATTTGGCTTCATGTGCTTGTTGATCATAATCATTCTAGGATTGTCTTTTGAGCCTAGATTCCACTCCTCAACCTCTTGATCATCTAGGAGGAACCAATTTGGGCCTCCTCCCTTTCATTTGGCCATTGACTATGCTTCCTTCTCAATTTGAATGTGAGCAGCACAATCATTAAAAGGATTACTTATTTCTTGAAGATAATTCTGAAGTATAGGTTACAGGGATAGGTATAGATACATGTGATTCACACAAGTACAGGTAGCTGGAGTACTGTGATATACTTGCAGTGATGTCACTTGTAGTTGTTGTGGGTATGCATCACTTGGCACTTGTTTGAGCGCATTGTCTACTGGATTGTACGTTACTTGTGGAAACTGCCATTGTACGCCTTTGTGGAGCCATATTTGGTTTTATTTGGCAGTCCCAACCATTTCTGAGACTTGGTCTGGAAGATAGTCATTTCTGAGACTTGGTCTGGAAGATAGTCATTTCTGAGACTTGACTATATGCGATTTGCATTAGCCTTCGTGTGAGGGTCGATAGCGTGAGGTTTTATTGAGCTGGGGGATTCTCAAATGTGGAGATACTTTCGGTGATACAGGTAGCTGGAGCATCCTTTTCGTGACCTCGCCATAGGCTATGTACTAGTGAGTCCTATTTGATGCTCGGGTTCTATTGTTGACAGTTTATGCATACATATACAGTCTATATTTTGTGTTCCTACTGCTCTACTTCTGGGGAAACTCTGTCAAAAATTTTCCAAGTTATGATGGCTGGTTTTTTGGTCTTTTAAGCCATTTATGCTGTTATGCTGCTGAAATTTTGGCAAAATCAGAGGATAAGACAGGTGTGCTTTCTTGGGAGCTTCATGGTTGGCTTTAATGGATGATCAAAATGGACCTCAGTTCACTCCTTTTCATTTAACACAGAGAATCCAGATAAATGTTCATGTGTCCAGGAAGATTTTTTTCCAGCAGCGCATAGTCTTTATGTTCGGGCCAAGAAGATTAAGAGAGATATTGGAATGTCCTTTACATGTTGTAATTCCAATGATCAACTACGAAAACTCATTTGATGTGCATGTGTTTGTCCTTATCTGAAGTTGAGCTCCATTGAAGTTTCTGGGAGTTGAGTCAGTCAAAAGTTTTGGGTTCTTGCACGTGTGTTCGAAGGGGTTCTCAAAGCATCGTAATTTGGGTAGCCATGGCTTTCTCTTATCCGGAGTTTCATGGAAGAAGTGATGAAGATGTGGAAGACTTTTTGGAAAAGATGGAGGTTGCCTGCATTAGCAACCATATTCATGACCCAACGCAAATGTTACGTCTTCTCCAAATCTGTTTGAAGAGTGATGCACGAGTCTGGTCCAAAGCATTTGAAGAGGAGTTGCATGCAGCGGATCCACCTATAAGATTGAGTTGGGACAATCTAAGGCATGGATTGGAACTGGAGTTTGTGAAGATAGAAGATCCTGACAAAGTGTGGCAAGAAGTACAGGCTTTAGTGCAAAAGGAAGGTGAGCCAGCAGATGCGTACATACGTAAGTTCTCATTGGCATGGGAGAGGATGTGCAAGGCCTTAGCACCACAAGTACCTCCGCCTGACATGATGAAGAAGGACAGGTTCTTGGCTGGTCTTTGGGAGAATATACGTTGGAGAGTGGAGCTAAAGAAGCCTAGGACATATGAAGATGCACTGGAGGTAGCAAGGAACAAAGAGTGGAAGCTGAGGAAAATGAGTCAGCTAGGAGTAGAGTCTTTGCCCATGAGGTCTGATTTTCAGCCTATGGACTCTTTACAAGGTCGCATGCCAGGGTTCATCATGAACCAGTGGTTTCTGCTACTCCTCAGGTTATGCCAAAAGTGGTCACTACAGTAGTGCAAGATGATGGGCTAAGGCAAGACATGAGGCAAGTGGTAGATTTAATGAAGAATCTCAGCCTAAACATGCTAGGGCAAGTGGGAAATAATCGAGGTCGAGGGAGGTTTGCAAATCAGCTAGGAGGTGAAGAAAGACCTAGGAATGGTGCTGGACAAAGCAATGGTAGGTTCTGGAGGCAGACGCCCACATGTTATAATTGCGGAGAGTTGGGCCACATCAGCCCACAATGTGATAAGCCACCAAGGATGGGGGGAGACATGTATCCATTGCCAAGACATGTGCTAACTAGGTCAAATGATTATGGCATCAAAATCAAGGGAGACGAAGGAACTAGTGGATTAACCGAAGAGGAAAAGGGAAAGACAAAAGTGTTAAGTGTAGTCACCTTGGAGAAGGCATCAAAGCTAGAGGATACATTAGTGATGCCTATTGGGAAGAGGACCACAGAGGAAAAGAAAGGAAGAAGTGCCCCGGGTCCTAGTAAGAAGAAGGGAAAGAGTCATGAAGGTGAAGATGTCAAGGCCAAGAGAAAAAGGAGGGCTCGTTGCAAGTTTCATGTTTCAGATTTTCCACTAGGGGATGGGCAATTAAGCTATGACTTGAAGGAGGATTTGACAAGCAGGAAGGCAGATGTTACTTTTGGGTAGCTTATAGAGATGGTGCCTAAGCTAAAGCGACAGTGGAAGAGGATGGTTAACCCAATGGAGAAAGAGCCAGAGAGGGGTTCAGTGAAGGTGTTGGCAATGGATGAGCTACCAGACATTTTGAAGGAGTACGAGCAGAAGTGCGACACGAGAGAGAGTGCGAGAAGAAGAGCACAACGATATGGTGAACTCGCTCTACTGTAATGTGTAGATCATAGTGAGTTCTTATTAGGTTTTTACAAAAGAATATGTGTACATACCTGGCGGCCCGCCCACTTACCTGGGCGACCACATTGGGCTTTATACCCCAACAACCTCCCACTTAAAGTCCAATGTGGTACTTTAAGTGTGAGAGAAGCTACTATACAAGCTAATATACAAGAGATGTAGAGAAGTGATGTACTACCCTACACCTATCTGCTTGCGAAAATGCGCAAAGCTCTCTGAGGGAAGTCCTTTTGTAAGTAGATCAGCAGGATTTTCTGTGGTGTGAACTTTGACAAGCTGAAGTTACTTATCCTCGAGCATTTCCCTGATGAAATGATACTTCACATCCACATGCTTTGTCTTTGAGTGATAAACTGGATTGCGAGCCAATTGTATAGCACTTTGACTATCACAATATAACACAGGCATCTCTTCTTTGATTCCCAAATCTGTTACTAGTCGATTAAGCCAAATTGATTCTTTGCATGCCTCTAATGCTGCAACATATTCAGCCTCTGTAGTAGACTGAGTAACACAATCTTGTAATCTAGAACGCCATGATACTGCTCCACCAGCCAATGTAAAGACATACCCTGACGTAGACCTTCGGTTGTCTAAGTCACCTGCATAATCTGAGTCTGTAAAACCCTTTACACTTAGCTCCTGACTCCCATAGCATATACGCATACTCTTTGTAGCTTTCATGTATCTCAATATTCCTTTCACTGCCTCCCAATGTTTCTTGCCTGGGTTTGACATGTATCGACTTACTACTCCCACTGCAAATGCAATGTCTAGGCGAGTAGCAATCATTGCATACATCAAACTACCCACTGCAGACGCATATGGAATCTTATCCATTTCAGCCTGTTCTTCCTCAGACACAGGACAATCTTGTTTGCTAAGTTTCACATATGGTGGCAATGGAACACTCAATGCCTTTCCCTTCTCCATATTGAAACGTTGCAAAGCCTTGTCAATATACTATGTTTGAGATAACCAAATCAACTTCTTTGATCTGTCTCTCTCAATGCGCATACCAAGTATATGACTTGCCTCACCCATGTCTTTCATGTCAAACGATTTTTCCATCTTTGACTTCAAAGCTGAAATTTCTTCCAAGTGCTTGCCAGCAATCAACATGTCATCCACATACAAAATAAGTATCAGCCAACTGCCATCCTTAGCCTTCTTTGTATATAAACAGTGATCGAACTCACTACGTTTGTAGCCTTGAGAAAGCATAAACTTGTGGAATTTATGGTACCATGCCCTCGGTGATTGTTTTAAGCCATAAAGACTCTTTAACAATTGGCATACCCAATCTTACTTGCCTTTCTCAACAAACCCTTCTGGCTGATGCATGTAAATTTCCACATCTAAATCACCATGCAAGAACGCTGTCTTGACATCCATTTGGTGCAACACCAAATCTAATACGGCAACCAATGCAAGAAAGCATCTCAATGTAGTCATCTTGACCACCGGAGAGAAGACTTCATCAAAGTCAATGCCTTGTTCTTGCTTAAAGCCCTTGGCAACAGGCCTTGCTTTGTACTTTGGCTGACTATCATGAGGGGTGATCTTATGCCTGTAAACCCATTTACAGGGTAGAGCCTTTTTGCCACGTGGTAATCTAACTAGCTTCCATGTCTGGTTTTTATGCAGAGCTGTCATCTCTGACTGCATGGCCAATTGCCAATTCCCGGAGTCCTTCATTTGCACTTCTTCCTTGTAACATGAAGGCTCATTGCAATCAGTCAACATGACATAGTTCATAGATGGAACAAACCTATCAGGAGGTCGCGTGACACGTCCAGATCTACGCACAATAGTTGGCTCAGGCTCAGCCACAACCTGTGGTTCCACTCTATCCTATCCTTGCTCCTCTTGAGCCCTGACATTTTGTCTTGCACGTGTAGGTCCATCTTCTTAGAAGACAACTCTTCTAATCTCCTCAACCCTCTCTGGTTTAGAATAATATTTGGATTCATTAAAGTGAACATCATTGCTGCGGACAACCTTTCTGGATTCGGGATCCCAAAGTCTGTACCCCATCTCACCAGAATTACCATAGCCTAGAAAGATGCACTTTCTACTCTTTGGCTCAAGTTTGTTCCTAAATTCCATTGGAACGTGAGTATATGCCTCACAGCCAAAGACTCTGAGATGCTTGTATGAGGGCATTTTTCCTGACCATACCATCTCTGGCACTGAATCCTTCTGCAAAACCTTGCTAGGAGATCTATTTACAAGATGAACAACTGTTTATACAGCTTCAGCCCAAAACCCATTTGGCAGCTGTGCATTAGACAACATACTTCTGACCTTCTCTTGTATGGTCCTATACATCCTCTCAGCAACACCATTTTGAGGAGGATTGTAAGGAGCAGTAAGTTCACGTTTTATACCTTTTGACTCACAAAAGTCCTGAAAGGCCTTTGAAACATACTCTCCACCATTGTCAGTGCGTAAGCATTTAAGCTTCTTGCCACTCTGATTCTCCACAAGTGTCACAAACGTTTTGAAAACACTAAACGCTTCATCCTTGTGCTTGAGAAAGTAAACCCATACTTTCCTCGAGTAATCATCTATAAATGTCATAAAGTAAGAAGCTCCCCCTAGAGATAGGTTAGGCATAGGTCCACACAAATCACTATGAACAAGTGCCAATTGTGTATCTCTTCTACTGCTTCTATGCTTATGTGGCTGCTGTGTTTGCTTACCATACATACAATGTTCACAGAATTCAAAATCATTAAATGAAAAGCCAGGCAAATAACCAGAACGAGACAAGATTTCCATTCCCTTCTTGGACATATGTCCTAACCGGCTATGCCACAAAGAAACATTCGGCTGCTCGGTTACATTGATTACATTTTTAGAGACTGTCATAGAACCCTTGGATATCTTCCACATGTGCTACTGTCATAGAACCCTTGGATATCTTCCACATGTTCTGTCCAAAAGTGGTGACGTAGCCAGCATCATCAAGTAAACCTGTGTTGATGAAGCTCTTTGTAATTGCGGGAACATGTCTCACATTCTTCAGCGTGAAAGAAGAGCCATTCTGAAACTTCAATTGAACATCTCCAACACCTAAGATCTCACATGTCTGCCCATTGCCTAGCCGAACATGATCTTTAGTGGTCACATAAGAAGTAAACCACTCCTTGTTTGGAGACACATGAAGTGATGCCCCTGAGTCTATAATCCAGTCACTCAATGCATTTCCATCAAATGCTGTAAGAAGAGCTGAGTCCATTGTATTCTTCAAGAAGTAGATGTCTCTTGACACTAGACTGTCATCCTCTGCAACAGTGTTTGTCACATTTATTTCTTGAATCTTCACTGAGGACTTGTTCTTCTCACCATGGTCTTCAGCTTTCTCTTTGCCTTTTTCTGCTTTCCATTCTCTGCAGTCTCTTTTCATGTGACCCTTCTTGCCACAATGGTAGCATTCTATGTCACTCTTGCCTTTAGCACTGCGGGACTTGCTACGATACTGATTCCTCTTTCCACCTTTGTACTTTTCTTTGGTCCTTCCCCTGACAACTAAGGCTGTTCCTTTGCCTTTGTCCATTGTCTTTCTATTGGTTTCTTCAGTAAGAAGACTTCCTTCTACACCTGCTATGTTCAAACCATTTGGAGGTGCAGAATTACGCAAAGCTGTGCGAAAAGTGTCCCAACTTTCCAGCAATGTGATCAACAGGAACATAGCTCTAACAGGTTCATCAAACTTGACACCTTGAGCTGACAACTGACTATAGATTGTGTTGAATTCATTCAGATGATTGGACATAGGTGTCCCTTCTTTCATCTTCAAGTCAACAAGCTTCTTAAGCCAGTATACCTGTGAAGCTGCACTCTGCTTCTCATAAAGATCACTCAACTTTAACCATGCTTGATAAGCCGACATCTCGTCTGCTACATTGAAGTAAACGCTTTCTGCCAAAGTCAGCATAATGGTAGAAAGTGCCAATTCATCCATTTCGCTCCATTCATCTTCGTCCATATCTTCTGGTTTCATCCCCTTGAGCTTTATAGGTTTTATCTGCTTCTTTTGTACCAACACGTGCCAAATTTGCTTCTTCCACAATGGGAAATTGGTTCCATCCATCTTCTTGATATTGTAAAGAGCAGTGTCCTGTGATCCATCCATAGCTACGCTTCACAGTGGTTTACTTTCCTGGGAAAAATTTGGCAGAGTTTCCCCTGTAAACTGACCTCTGAACCAATATCAACCTGTCAAATGAACCAAGAAAGCTTCAGATTCTGCATAAATTTTGGCAGAGTCTCCTTTGTAAAATGGCTCTGGTGTACTCAAAAAACAGAACAAAAATAGCTCAAAAAACACTGTCTCTCTGACACTGTAAGCTACGGGTAAACCTGTCCTGCACCCGTACTGTCTCTCACTGTCCTATCACTGTCCTGTAAGCATAGACTGCGACAATGCCTCAACGGCAGTAAAGCAAAGATGCAATCCCAACTGTCTAACTCACAGTCAATACATCCTAGCTGCCTATCTAAGGGTTCTCGAGGGATCGCTCCAAGACCTGTATCACCGAAAGGATCTCAACATTCGAGAATCCCCCAGCTCAATAAAACCTCACTCGACCCTCAACAAAGGCTGCAGTAAATCTGACAGTACATAGACTTCCCACAAAGTCATACATCCACAAATTTCCCACTATATGTTGTAACCGCTGCGGCGGTTGTTTGCTGCGTGACTCACAGCCAGCAAACCCTCAACAAACATACATCATCTCTGACAATACATCCCATGTGGAAGTACCTGCAATGTCAGGATGAAATCTGGAATATCAAGCAGCAAACACAACCTACCTGATGAACTAGTGGATGTCGCCTATAGTCTGTGTGTAGATGCGCCCGTGTCGTATGTGACACGCCTCCAAGAACTGTGAGCCATCCTTCGATGTGTAGACAGCCACAAATCAACACTCTGGGAGTGTCGATATCCTCAGCACCTGCAGTCGTAGGCCGAAAACCCCAAATTTGCAGAGTCGGATCTGCACCCGCTGAGACCACGTAGTCGAAAATGGCCTGCGCAGACCTTTGTTGAAGCCGAACGGTGGCCGAGATGACCTCAGAATGAAATTCTGAGAATATCAAGCCCTTCTAGCTCTCCCACAGGATTTGGGGTCGTGTCTTTGCCTATCAAATTTCACTCCAATCTGAGCTGGTGACTCTAGCCTCCTGCAGTGCTGCCCCGAGCCTCGATCTGAGCTCTGATACCAGTTGAAGGAGTACGAGCGGAAGTGCGACGCGAGAGAGAGTGCGAGAAGAAGAGCACAACGATATGGTGAACTCGCTCTACTGTAATGTGTAGAGCATAGTGAGTTCTTATTAGGTTTTTACAAAAGAATATGTGTACATACCTGGCGGCCCGCCCACTTACCTGGGCGACCACATTGGGCTTTATACCCCAACACATTTGTCCAATCGTAGATGTGTGGCATAAAAGAAAAAATCTGGGACAAGGTTATGTGGATGGCGGAGCCCAAATATGTGTGATAACACACTCATGCGTAGAGAAGATGGGTCTTACAGTGACTGGGGTGTCAGGGTTTCGGATTAGATTGGCCAACCATCAGAAAGTAAAATGTTTGGGTGTTGTAAAGAGCTTAGAAGTGGAGGCGTATGATGCAAAGGCAGTGGTTGATTTTCATGTGATGCCAACAACAGGGTTTGGAGCATATCCTATTATACTGGGCAGACCATGGTTACGTGCAGTGGGAGCTGTTCAAGATTGGCGACATGGTACGATTAGCCTCTATGGAAAGACAGGTACCAAGAAGCTTTATAATATGGACACAAGGAAACGATTGGAGGAGCTTTATGAAGATGAGGATGAGTGATAGTACCACCAGCAGTGATGAGGATGCTGATGTTGCATTTCTTTTGATGGACAAAGGAGTCCAGGAGTCTGGTTTAGTTGCATTTGCAAATGAAGTTGAAGATGAAAACGAAGGACCTTATGAAGTTATTGAAAGGCTGATGCAGACCAAGGTTGAGTTGTCAAAGAAGCAAGAATTGATGACACAAATGATCAGTGGAGACCTCTCAGCCATGGAAAAGGAGATATATTTGCACATGCTGGCTAGTTTTCCTGATTTGTTCATTACTTCATATGAAGAGATCAGAGGGTTCAAGGGCGAAAAGATGCATATAGAGCTGAAAGAAGGTGCTAAGCCAGTGCGGAAAAGGCTAAGAAGGATGGGTCAAGAGCAAATGGAAGCCTTGCGAGAAGAGGTGGACAAGTCTTTGAAGGCGGGGTTTATAGTTCCAATGGAGACCACAGAATGGGTGAGTCCAATAGTAGTCAGTCCAAAGAAGGATGGGAAGTGGAGGATTTGTGTAGATTTTAAACCCTTAAACGCAGCCACTAAGAAGAACCCATATCCTCTTCCATTCATTGATTAGATCTTGGATTCAGTGGCAGGTTATGAGAGGTACAATGTGTGTGATGGTTTTTCAGGCTATTTTCAATTGAAGATTGCTCTTAAAGACCGCACAAAGACAACTTTTATTATGCCATGGGGTTGCAATTGCTACACGGTATTGCCATTTGGGTTGACAAATGGACCATCTTTCTATCAAGAGAGAGAAAATTGGGTATTGAAACCATTCATTGGTAGTTGTGTTAAATCTTTTATGGATGACTTTTGTGTCTATAGCAGTAGGGCTGAACACCATGAGAAGTTGAAGATAGTATTAGCTCGATATGATGAATGTGGAGGACAACTAAATCCAAAGAAATGTCATCTAGCACAGCCAAGGGTGAAGTTATTGGGTCACATGGTGTCAGAAAATGGCATTGAGGCTGATCCAGATAAGGTTAAGTCTATTATTCTTCTTCCATCACCTACGAGTACGAAGCAATTAGCAACCTTTATACACAAAGTGAAGTACATGGCACGGTTTATTCCATTGTCTTCGCAGCTTCTTTATCCATTACAGCAAGTGGCAAAGCATGATCCATTGCAATGGGATGACAAGTGTGAAGAAGTGTTTCAAGAGGTGAAAGAGGTGTTAGGGGGGTTGTCAGCCATGCAGGCTCCTGATTGGGAGAAAGTGTTTTATGTAAATCCATCAGTATGGGATGATGCCATTGGATCCATGCTATTGCAAAAGGGGAAGGGCAGCCATTATATGAGGCCAGTCTATTGTGCAAGCCGAGTGAAGTTGGTAGTAGAGAGAAAGTTCTCGGAAATAGAGCTAGTGATGGCCAGTGTAATATTTGCTTGTCGGCGATTTCGTCATTACTTGCTACCACGACCTTTTGTTTTCTTGACGAGTTATGCCTTTTTTCCACAGTTAATTAATGGTACTAACATGACAACTGTGGTGAAGAAATGGGTAATTGAGCTGCAAGAGTTTGAGTTCTCTTTTCTAGTGGAAGACAGTACAAGGGCTACCATAGCTGATTTGTTGACCTACAAGGAGAATCCCCTTATTGTTAAGGAAGAGGTGGTGAGAAAGGTAGTTGAAGAAGTGCCACAGATCAGCAATGCACATGTGTTGTTCTTTGATGGTTCATACAGAAAGAGCCATGATGCAGCTTCAGGGGGTATAACACTTTATGATCCAGAGGGGAAGCTAGTATGCAAGAGAGGCTTCAAATTGGATGCTCATAGTAACAATGAGGCTGAATATGCTACTCTGGAAGCCGGATTACACATTTGTTTGAAGCATGGGGTTCGAAGGTTGAGCATAAAAGGTGATGCCTTGTTAGTGGTGAAGCAAGTGCTGGGTGTGTGGAAGAGCAAGAACAACTCATTGAAGGAAATGTGTTTCAGAATTAAAGGGCTGTTAAAAAAGTTTGAAGCATGGAGCATCAGACACATTGAACGTTCTCTAAATGGAGAGGCACATGAAGCAGCTCAAAGCATGATTGGGGAGCTATTTGTGTTGAGGACCACTTTATCTCTTTATCATGGCCGGGAAAGTTTGGCTCAAGAAGAGGAGTTTTTGCTAACAAGAATCATTCCAAAGGAGATTCAGAAGTCTAAGAAGTATGGTTTTGTGCGTAGAGCATACAGGTACAAATTGATTGGTGATGTCTTATACATGAAAGTGGCTGATCTCGTGTTGAGACGTGTACCTTGGAGGGAGGAGCTTTACAGAGTGTTGGAAGAGAATCATGAAGGCGCATGTGGCGGCCATTTTTCTCTAAAGATCACCTTTCATAAGATCTTGCAAGAGGGGTATGTATGGCCTAGTTTGCACAAGGATGTTCACCATTGGTGTAGGTCTTGCAATAGGTGTCAAGCATTTGGAAAGAGAGTGTTGAAGCCTGAGCTACGAAAAACCATTATGGCCTTTGATGTGTTTGAAAAGTGGGGGATTGATGCAATAGGTCCATTACCTATCACAAGCAGGGGCAAAAGCTATATTTTGACTGCAGTGGACTATCTCTCTAGATGGGCAGAGGCTATCGCAGTAAAATAGATCACTGCAAAGGATGTGGAAAAATTTGTGTACGAGGAAATATGTTGCAAGTTTGGGGTGCCATTGGAGCTACTTTCAGATAAGGGGCCATTTAGAGCTAAACTGCTAGATTTTTTATGCGCGAAGATGAAGATTAGGCACCAACATACCACTCCTTATTATCCGCAGTGTAATGGCTTGAATGAAAGATTCAATGGTGAGTTAGTACAAATTCTTTCAAAAGTGACAGAGCACCAAGGAAAGAATTGGGATTTGGAATTGCCTAGAGCACTATGGGCTTATTGTACATCGGTGAGGACAGGTACAGGGTTTACTCCATTTCATTTGGTGTATGGAAAGGAAGCACTATGGCCTGTGGAAGTAGAGTTGCCTGTAGTCAAGATGTTAGAGAAGTTGCTTGGGCCGCCTAGTGATGCATTCAAAGAGAGGCTCTTGCAGTTACAAGAGGTCCAGTTGGATAGGATGAGCGCATTGGAGCATTATGGACAGATGCAGGATAAGGCTTTGGCAAAGATAACTGAAAAGGTCAAAAGTAAGGGTATCAAGAAGCATGACTTGGTTTTGCGCTACAACAGTAATCTGGACAACACCTTCCAAAAGAAGTTTCAAATTAAGTGGGAAGGCCCTTTCAAGGTAGTGGAGTGTTTTCCGAATGGTACATATCAGTTGGCTAACGTGGATGGGGTTCTACATAAGTCAAGGGTAAATGGATTGCGTCTTAAATTGTATCATGCCAGGTTAATGATGGTGGAGCAAGATGTGCTGTCTGTGGATCAAACAGTGTTGGTGAAGGATGAGGAGACTTGTGACGCTGCGAGTCTCATATCGCTTTTTGCTGCTGCTGATCATGAATGATCTAGCAGGCTAGGGGATGGACAAATTATGTCAGGAGTTTTCTGGAGCAAGCGATTGCGCATATGTACATACACATGCATGGTGCATCGAATAAAGGATTTCCCATTTTCCAGAGCTAGGTGGTTATGTGGGGCCCACATGTGTACAGGTAGGACAGCATGTACATAGTGCATCGATTTTCACTATTACCAGTACCAGTGTGTTTTTTCTACAATAAGGAGGAGTTGGTAGCGCGTAAAACTTCTCAAGGAAGCTATCCGCAGGTCAATGACATGAGGTAAGCAGGTGCGTCACATGGCATCAAGTGGCGTCAGGAGGCCGAATGGGGTCAATACTTGTACGTAAATGAGTACGGACACATAAATGAGTACGTACTCATTTACTTGCACGTAAATGAGTACGGACACAACGTGGGTGTTTCCTTGTGATAATTATGTAGAAAGGTCATCATGAGGAACTTTTTTTGGGGCCGCTTCATGTGGTGGCGAGATGCATTATTGGAAAAAATCTGAGTGCCAGGTGTACGGATGATGCAAAAAGGTGACAACTATGCACTGCGAGGTCAGTTTTTGGCCTGTTCGGGGTCCGTTTGAGGTCATCTAAAAGGCCAAGGGTGCCCAAGTGATAAAGCTAAGTGTGAGAACTGAAAAAATAGAGAGAAGACCAGAAAAAACGTGGAGAAGAGAGGAGGAACAACCGCAACTGTGTTTTTGGGGTTTTTGGAGCTTGTTTTGACCGTAAACTGCTCATCCGAGGTCGGATTTGAGCACTTTGACATTGTAGACTGGGGTTTTGGGCCGTTCCAGACGCGATGGCGTTGTCCATTTTTCCAAATTCCTCACTCTTTTTCTGCTGTTTTTGTTGTGTAAGTTTCTCCTATGAGCGAAGCTTCTGCTTCAATTTGTGATTGTATCTGGTATATTTTACCCATTTTGTGTGAGCTATTTGCCCATTGGTGTTGGCCCAAGCTCATTTGTATCTAAACATCAGAAGTTATCCTCTTTTGAGCTGAGTTTTTTGGGTGTGTGTGTGTGTGTGTCTCTGTGTTGAGTGGGCAAGTGGATAGTTTCTCTCCTCTCACTCCATAGGTGTGTTTCCTGTCTCGTCCAGGTGTGTTGTGTAAGCCGAGTGGTGCCCCCTAGTGTGTGTGCGTGTGTATCTTCCCAAGAGTGTGTGTCGGGTTGTTATAGAGGCGTTCTGTGTTTTTCCATCCCGCTCACAACGTGAAACTAGAATACGCTTTGTTTGTGGATGATACAAGCTGTAACCTTTTCTTTCAACACTATAACTAACAAAAATACATTTTACAGCCTTATCATCCAATTTTCTGTGTTGTGTTTGTGGCACCAAAGCATATGCCAAACAACCAAAAACACGCATGTGCTCAATAGAAGGCTTTCTATCATGCCATGCTTCATATGGAGTCATAGACTACAAAGCTTTTGTAGGACACGTGTTAAGTACATACGTGACACACATGATAGCCTCAAGCCAAAACAAATACGCTATAGCTTGACTTTTGACCATACGTCGTGCCATTTCCGTAAGTGACCTGTTTTTCCTCTCAAACAGCAACACCATTTTGTTGAGGCATATAAGGCATTGTACATTGGTGTTTTATCCCATGACTAGCCAAAAATGCATTAAATTCATGAGACATATATCCCCCCCCCCCCCACCTCAAGCGTCACGGAGGGTGCCCATAGTACATTTTGAGACATTTTCAACCATAACCAGAAATTTTTTGAAGCACATGAACACTTTGTACTTCACTTTAAGCGGATATAACCATGTATGCCTGTAGTAATCATCAATAAAAGTCACGAAGTAAAAGTAATTGCCCAAGGACGGAGTTTGCGTGGGACCACAAACATCACTATGCACAAGTTGCAACCTGCATGTGGCCCTAACTGAACCATCCTTTGGAAAATTAGAACGTTGTAGCTTACCCAAAATATAGCCTTCACAAACATGTTTGATAGGTGGGAAGAGGTGGCAAAGAAGCAACCATGTCAGATTTCTGCAAACGTACCAAACTGGCAAAATTCAGATGACCAAATCTTGCATTCCAAAGTTTTGCATCTGAAATAGCCTTTGAATCCACAACTGCGTTTGCAAGATTTTTTCGACACTTGTCATACAAAGTGAGCTTATATAGTCCATGACATAAAATGCTAGATGCAACAATTTCATCACCAAAACTGAGATCATGTATTGTACATCTGTCATCCACAAATTTGACTACAAGACCAAGTCTAGCAAGTGCACATACAAACAAAAGATTCTTCTCGATCCCAAGTACATAAAGTGCATCAACAAGTGTGAAATAAGTGCCATTTGTAGCAGTAAGCACAATCTTTTCAACTCCCTGAACCGGATGAGAGGCATTGTTGGCACAAGTGACTGAATTCCCATGAGGGATAGGCTCCAGAGAGGTGAACAAATCAAGATGTGAGGTAATGTGCTTTGTAGTGATAGCTCCTTTTCACTATTAAAAATTTCACATTTTTAGCCTCACTCCATCACTACTAACCTTTTAACTCTACCCACATGCTAACTCAAACATTGTACATACCTTATTTTTCTTCATGTGTGTGATACCACGCTATAGTGGATATGGTGTGCTCATAAATGTGTATATTTCTCTAAAGTGTGTCCTAACCATGAAACTCTACTCTTACTAATTACCTAAGTAGGGTTGGATGCAAAAAATTATTATTGCCCTTAGTATTTATGTAAATATTTTTCCTTTATTTTAAAGTGCATAAATATTAAGAGTGTGATTTTATAAAAAAAATAAATTATTTTCACACATATTTTTTCCCGTCCCCTTTTATGTAACTAGGTGTGAGTATTTTTTCCCTACCCACCTACTAATTCACTAGGTGTGTGTCGTGTTTTTTACGATATAGTGATTTTTATAATTTTATATTTATTTACATCTCAAGAGAGTGTATTTATTCATTTATATATTTCTATTTTACTTATCCATGAGATTCCAATTTTTTCTTCACGCTAGTTAACTACAGTGTACTTTTTCCTTTCACATTGTGTAAAATTGTAAATATTATTTTTTCACTCCACCTATTGTAAGAAAATATAACAATATATATTTTAGCATACCTCTTTTGTATATTATCTTATCTTATTTTATTTTACTTTTATATATATTATTTATATTTTATTACTATAATCATGCACCTTAGCTTGTACACTTGTTATCATGCATATCATCACCAAATTCAATAATAATTTTTCATGGACTCAATGGAGCATTATTAAGGGTCCATGTGATGCCCTCATGCCTCACCAATTGGAATATATGCAAGATCAACAACCAAGGACCCCACTTGGAAGACTTTGAGAGGGAGAAAAAGACACATGTTTTGGGGGAATTTTCATGCATGATTCCACTCCAAGTTGGACTTTGCACAAAACTACAAAGTTGTAGGTCGTGAGCTGAGGTTTCTGGCAAAATTATTTCGCATGTTTTGGAGCTATGAGCGATTTTTTATGGGCATTTTGGTGGACCCCAGTTTTGCTGTCTTGGTCCAAAATGCTTCACCCTCACTCTCCTCTTCACCCACACAAACTCTCATTTCCATTCTATTCAAACCTGCAAATCTCCCCCCTCTAAGTACAACTAATCCTTATCACCTCCACTCTTACATACCTTCCATGAAAGCTTTAAACACTCATCTACCCTAACTACCTACTTAGTAATTATCAATGAAGAGATATGATTGATCTCTTCTTCCAAAAAATCTAAAAAATCAGTAAAAAACTGATTGTGTGCATCTTCTTCATCAACTTAATCTCCCACAAGCACCCTAATTACGCAAGCCGACAAAACCTCGCCACGGATCAAGCATTGGAGCGGCAAACGACAAGGCGTTGCGAGCAGTAACATGTTTCGTATCCTTTCAAACTCATCCTTGTATATAACCATTCCATAAAATCACTTTTCCTATTATGCTCATGTGAGCATTCCCTTTGTAAATTATCCACTTGGCACATTTATGCCTCACTTGTAATTATTATAACTACTAAATCACTAACTACTAACTTGTATGCAATTTGCCCATCCAATTTCACCTTAAAAAAATGGAGACTCCATGTAGATAGAAACACCTCCATTCAACCCTATAAGTTATTTCTCTTCTCCCTATTCTCACTCAATGTAAATAGAGAAGAAAAAGTAGTCCACCATATAAAGAATTCAAAAAACCCTAAACCTAATTAGCCACACAAATAAGCATACTTATGCCTAGAGATAATCCACAATGCTATAAATAGAGCACTTCTAAATCACTTTGGGGGGGCTTATCAATTGAGAGAAGAAGAGCTTTAGCTACTTAAGTGTGTGAGGAAGCCCTTGTGTCAAGTCCTTATGTCGAGATAATCTCCAGAGCTAGGCTCTCCATTTGTATGGTCTACTTATCTATCTATAACAATTGGATTTGGGCACACATATTCTCATTATCTCCTAAATCTCTTGACAATTCACAAATTGGTGCTCATTTTGGAATCTTCTAAAGCTTGCCGCAACAATTGGAAACGTCTACTTGTCGTAACACTTGCGTATTTTACTTTGAGAGTTTTTTTTGATGATGGTGTTGAGCATTGGTGGTACTTTGTTGGTCTAGGTTATGGTTGGATTGGAGATCCCTCACTAGAGTAACAAAATCATCAATTGGCTTGTGATTGTGTATGTACGTGCGTCTATTTATGCTCAAGTGTTAGTGCCTTTGTGAGTTTGTTTCATGCATTGTCGCAGGTAAGCCTCTTCATTTGGTATGTTAGGATGTATGATGGGGATGATCGTACAAAGATGTGTGTAAGCTCAAGTGTGATGTTCATGTTCTGATATGTCCTAACTCATTCTAGTTAGGTAATGCCCTTTGTATTGGTTTTGTGTGGGTTTGGTTTGGTCTTTTGGCCATCCATATATATATATATATATATTTGATCGACACGGGAGCCTAGGTGGTGCTTAGAGGCCACTTCCTTGCTGCTTGCCCCAGACCGCCTCAATTTTGGCGCCCCCACGGAGGACCTCTCTCATCTCTATAGGTATATTTTTAAGGCTTGAGTGTAGTTTGTACAAATCAACTCTTTACACTTGCAATTACAAAGAATCCATCCAAGCATAACATAGTTATTTGTAGGAATGAATAGTGGACCCATTGTGCATCCATTTGACTTCACGCAAAATATTAGGATAAATGTTTGCATAAGTAGAAAAATTAATTTTCAATAACGTATAGCTTTCTTGTTTGGAGCGGAGGCGTTATGAGAAATTCTACAATCTCCACTACCTGTAATCTTACCACTCATTGATTATAATATATCTTTTGATGTGCATGTTTTCATATTACTCTAATTGAGGAAAATTTTATGAACATTTAGGTTATTTGCATCTCATTTGTAGGCATGAATCCTCACATCTATGGAAAGATTAGGTTCAGAACCAACCCAAAACATAGTTGAAAGGCTTCCTAGAAATAGGGATTATATCACTATTCAAGGAGAAGTTTTGCACCTTGATTGTTTTAGTTTGGACATAGAAGGAATATTTGAGGACTTTTCTTTTATCCAAGTAGCTTGTGTGCTAGGAGCAGTCAATCAAGTAGTCCTCTCCACTTGGAGGACCCTTTTTGGAGTGGAGATTTGACGACTCTTATCCAGAGATAAGAGTATCCCGTCTTGAATTTGAAAGCTTTAGAGTGTTCCTTGGTGTGATAAATAGGCTACCTTTTGATTTTGAATCTCAAGGGAGGCACGTGCTTCATGCTTGGCTTTACGAGGAGGAGCGGCTTTCTATCAGATACGAAGGACCTGTGGTCTTTGAATGTGACGATCCTGCAACACCCACACTCCTTGATCACTTCACTTTGGTTCTTTTGTGGTAGAAGTCAGGGGTTCTTTTTTAAGAGTTTTCGTGCACTCTAATCATGGCTGTGAACAGGTAAATGTCGGGATATCCTCTTTTCTTTGGGGAACTTGGAGAGGATCCTGATCTGTTTCTTGCAGATTTTCGAATGGCCTTACACATCAATCGTATCTTCACAGATGATGAAAGGTTAGGGATGTTTCAAGTTGTCCTTCGACATGATGCTAATACATGGTTTCAAGGACTTAGTGAAGAGGTAAGGGTTGCATTTCCTAGGGTAATTGAGTCATTTCAAGCTAGATTTGGCCAGCCTCTTAACACCCAAAAATTATGGAGAGATATCACTTTGCTAAAGAAAAAATGTTTAAATGATTACTATGAGTATAAACAAGAGTTCACTCGTTTATGGACTCTTTGGTAGCTTGCCTAACCCGAGAGATGGTGCAGAATTTCTTAAGAAGGAGAGATTCATTGGAGGAATCATTCCCCCATTAAGGATCAAGGTCGAGGCAGGAGAACCAACAAATTATGCAAATGCTGAGCGTAGGGCAACCCAAAAGGTAAGGAAGATGATGTGTTTGGAGGAGGGAGAAAGTTCAAATACACAAAGAGAACCCTCCCTTCCAACATCAACAACAAGGACAAGGGAGCTTCCGGAGGTAACGGTCGATGTCATTGAGAGGTTAAATGAATCTTTGAACAACATGTCAATTCACCTTGCACAAGCCATAGGTCCAAGGGGACAAGCCAAGAAGCCCGAGGAGAGAGAGCCACGACCAAGGCGAGTCTTGCAATGTTGGAATTGCGGTGAATCTAGGCATGGGATGTATAATTGTCCTTGGCCCCGGGGGGAGCCAGGGAGGCCTAACTTGAATTATCCAGTATTGAATGCAGGTGAAGGCACTAGTCAGCAACCAATGCTCTTGCAACGACCAAATGCTGCTCGACCTCCACCACGAGGAGTAGAGGGAGTACCACCTTTGCCTGACCCAAATGTTGGTGTCGTAGAAGTCACACAATCCAAAGAGGATGACATTGAAGCAAATGGCATCAAACGTGGGCGTGAGAAAGGTAAGGAAAAGGAAGGTGTAACATCACAAAGTGACCATGGACAAGGAATCGAAACAAAAGAAACCAAGGAGGGCAAGAGGACTCGACGTCGCATCAACCTTCAAGACTTCCCTCTTGGACATGGTATGGCTCCCTACAACCTTATGGAGGACATGAGAGGTAAGGGTCCAAGCATATCATGGCCCCAATTTCTTGCATTGTGCCCACAAGTTAGGAGGGAGTTAACAAAGTCAGTTAGCACTAGGAGAAGGACAAAAGAAAATGTGTCTGTCATCAAAATTGCACATGCACAAATGGATGAGGATATTACACCTTTTTTAGATTGCTATATCAAGGGAAAACTAGTTAAGAAGGGTCTAGTGGATGGGGGTGCACAAATTTGCATTGTGACAGAAGAACTTATGCAAAGACTAGGCATTCACATCCATGAGACGCATGAAATCAAAGTGAAAATGGCAAATAATAGCAAGGCTAGGTGTTTGGGAGTTTGTAAGAATGTTTATGTGGAAGTTTTTGGCATTAAAAAGGTTGTTGATTTCTATGTTATGTCTACAAAGGGAAATGGCTACCCATTTATCTTGGGTAGACCTTGGCTGATGAGAATGCGAGCTTTGCAGGATTGGGAAAGTGGAAAGCTGATGTGCAAGAATGACAATCACAAAAAGGTTGTCTTTGACATGAAGGAACAACGTCAAGAAGAGCTCCATGAGGAATCTTCTCAAAGTGAAAGCTATGATGATTGGACCAATGACACCTCAGAAGAAGAAAGCAGCGGAAGCACTACGGACGGGGAGTCACCCATTGAAGTCATGGGTGTACAATTAAGGCCAAACAATAAAACAAGTTGTCAAGGGTTGGAAGAGGTAAGCCTCCAAGAGAACCAAAGTGTGCTTGATGAAGAAGTGCTAAATGGTATGTTGTCCAAGACGCTTACATGGGAGGAAAGAGAGAATTTTAAACAAATACTGAGAAAATTTCCAAGGCTTTTTGCTAAGGATTACACAGATGTACAAGGAGTGGATGCTATTCAGCACAAGATCGAGCTAAAGCCAGAGATCAAACCAAAGGCACAAAACCTAAGAAGGCTAGGCGTCATCAAAGAGCAAGCACTACTCAAAGAGGTACAAAAGCTTCTAGCAGCAGGATTCATCTACCCTCTAGAGAATTCTGAATGGGTCTCTCCAGTTGTGGTCACTCCAAAGAAGAATGGCAAGTGGAGGGTATGTGTTGATTATCAGCCACTCAACAAGGCAACAAAAAGGGATCACTTTCCCCTCCCATTTCAAGACGAGATTCTTAATGAGGTGGCAGGTAAAGAAAATTACACGGTATGTGATGGCTACTCTGGTTAATTTCAAATAGGTATTGCATTGGAGGATCAATTGAAAACAACCTTCATCACTCCTTGGGGTTGTTTTGCTTTTAGAGTCATGCCATTTGGTTTGACAAATGCTCCAGCAACCTTTCAACGTTTCATGAACATGGTGTTTCAAGAATCCTTTGGGAAGTCTATTAGAGTATTCATAGATGATTTTTGCATCTATAGCTCTAAATCATTACATCCACAGAAGGTAGAAGAAGGCCTGAAGAAGCTATACGATATGGGAGGTCAACTCAACCCCAACAAGTGTCACATAGGTGAAGATGAAGTGATCTTGCTTGGTCACAAGGTTTCTTCCAAAGGCATTGAGGTGGATCCATCAAAGGAAAAAGCTCTCATTGAGCTACCATCAGCAAAGAGTCTTAAGGAGGTAATCTCATTTGTTCAGAAGGTGAAGTACATGTCACGCTTCATTCACTTGGCATCAGAGTTACTTCACCCCCTTCAAAAGTTGACACAGTAAGTAAAGTTTTCATGGTCTGATGAGCTTGAAGAGTACTTTTATTGTATTAAAATGGTCTTGTCAGAACTACCAACACTTATGTCTCCATGTTGGGAATTCACATTCTTTGCCAGCTCAAGTGTGGGTAAGGAAACATTAAGTGCAGTTTTGTTACAACAAGATCCACATAGCACTAGGATGTGGCCTGTCTACTTTTCTAGCAGGGTCATGAATGCACTTGAAAAGAACTACACAGAAGCAGAGTCTATGATGCTTTCTCTCATCTTTGCAGTAAGAAAGTTTAGATCATATCTCTTGCCAAAACCTTTTATCATACTCACTGCTAAAAACTTGTTTCCTTGGGTGTCATCTCAAATGACTCTAAGTACCAGGATTTCAAAATGGATCATGGAGTTGCAAGAATTCCAATACTCTTTCAAGGTAGAGGACAATGTGCGTATCTCTTGCCAAAACCTTTTATCATACTCACTGCTGCTGAAAACTTGTTTTCTTGGGTGTCATCTCAAATGACTCTAAGTACCAGGATTTCAAAATGGATCATGGAGTTGCAAGAATTCCAATACTCTTTCAAGGTAGAGGACAGTGTGCGTGCACAATTAGCAGGGATTCTCACCTATAGAGTGCATGAAAGAGACATCAAAGTGCCTGAAGTGAAAACCCTACCTTTACCACCACCTAAAAGTTTACCTAATGCATTCACCTTGTTTTTTGATGGAGCATTTAGGAAGGCCATAGGAAAAGCTGGGGGAGGGCTTGTTTTGCATGATTCAAATGGTGAATTTGTTATGAAAAATCATGTGAAGTTGCCCGATTCCACGAGCAACAATGAAGCATAATACGACATACTACTCCATGGATTGCAGGTGTGTGTCTCTCAAAAGATACGGTGTCTCATGGTAAAGGGGGATGCACTTCTTATTGTCAAGCAAATTCTTGGTATTTGGGCTTGTAAAAATGAAAGGCTAAGGGAAAAGCTTCAAGCCATCCGTAGACTCTTCAATCAATTTGAAGAAGTGCAATTGTATTATATTCCTAGGAAGCAAAATGAAGTTGCTGATTTGCTTGCCCAAAAGGCAGTTGCATGCGATGAGAGTGAAGTGCAAGTCATCCTGGCAGTAGCAGCAATAAAGCAACCAAGGTACCAAGGGATGGAGTCATTGGCTCCCATTGTGAGCTAAATCCTAGAGGGCGAGTTTCCACAAGGCTTCACAAAGGCTCAAAAGCGGAGGCTCATGGAGAAGGCAAGCTCATATCTATTCTTGGAAGGTGCCCTCTAACAAAGAGGAAAAGACCAAGTTTGTAGAAGAATACCAACCATGGAGGAGATTCCATCCATTTTGGAAGGTTTGCATGAAGAAGCTTGTGGTGGTCATTTTGCACAAGAACTCACTGCAAAAAAGATTTTACTTGCTGGGTATGTTTGGTACATTGATGTTCAACATTGGTGTAAAAGCTGCCACAATTGTCAAGTTAATGGAAACAAGCACTTGCTGCATGGTCCACGTCAACTAGTCCTTGCAAATGGTCCATTTGAAAAATGGGGCATTGATGCTATGGGACCATTACCTAGGACTAAAAATGGAAAATTGTATATCTTGGTGGCCATAGACTACATGACTAGGTGGGTAGAAGCTCAAAGTGTGGCAAGAGTAAATGAGAGGACAGTGAGCAATTTTGTATATACTCACATTTGTTGCAGATTTGGAACACCTTTGGAAATTGTTTCTGACAATGGTCCAGGATTTAGGAAGGGTTTGCTCACAGAAGTTTGTGATGAGCTTCACATTCTACATCGGCATAGCACCCCCTACTATCCTCAATCAAATGGTTTGGTTGAGAAAGCTAATGGAATCATTGCAGGGATCATCTGAAAGATGGTAAAGAACAAGACCAAGCTATGGGATGACTTCTTGGATAGAGCATTTTGGGCGTATCGAACTACGTATAAGGAAGCTACGGATTTCACACCCTTCCACCTTGTATATAGGCAAGAAGCTTTGCAGCCTATCGAGCTCAACATTCCAACAATACGACTTCATGGAAAGGTGGCACAAGGAGAAGAAGAAGCATGGGCGGATCATCTCCTCACCTTAGCAGAGCTAGAATGGAAGCGGGAGGCAGCTTACAAGTGCTACAAAAGAAGAGCCACGCAAGTAAAAGATAAGCTCAACAAGAAGGTCAAAGACAAAGGAATCAAGGAAGGAGACCTGGTGTTAAGGTATGACAATCGCCTTGATAATCGCTTTGATGTGAAGTTCAATAATAGGTGGCAGGGTCCCTACATCATGAAGAATGCCTTTAATTCAAGCTACTATGAGCTCATGGATTTGGATGGAAAGAAGCACTCTAAAAAGGTAAATGGTTATCGACTAAAGCCCTACTTGAATCACAGTCTACCAAAGGGTTTACAAAACGAGGAGGCTACATCATCATCCATGTTTTGCTGTGACATTCATACACATAAGGCATGCAAAAGTTACTAGTAGGGAGCGACAACAAACACATTCTTTGGAAACATCAAATCTCATCAACACTCGGGCATCACTTGCATTGGAAAGAATTCCTTTTGATGGTACATGAATGTACCATCATCTTGGGGGAGGGCTAAATGATAGCTGCTTTTCGCTATTAAAAATTTCACATTTTTAGCCTCACTCCATCACTACTAACCTTTTAACTTTACCCACATGTTAACTCAAAGATTGTACATACCTTATTTTTCTTCATGTGTGTGATACTACACTATAGTGGATATGGTGTGCTCATAAATGTGTATATTTCTCTAAAGTGTGTCATAACCATAAAACTCCACCCTTACTAATTACCTAAGTAGGTTTGGATCCAAAAAATTATAAATGCCCTTAGTATTTATGTAAATATTTTTTTCCTTTGTTTTAAAGGGCATAAATATTAAGAGTGCGATTTTATAAAAACAAAAAAATTATTTTCACACATATTTTTTCCTATCCCCTTTTATGTAACTAGGTGTGAGTATTTTTTCCCTACCCACCTACTAATTCACGAGGTGTCTGTCGTGTTTTTTACAATATAGTGATTTTTGTAATTTTTATATTTATTTACATATCAAGAGAGTGTATTTATTCATTTATATATTTCTATTTTACTTATCCATGAGATTCCAATTCTTCACGCTAGTTAACTACAATGTACTTTTTCCTTTCACATTGTGTAAAATTGTAAATATTATTTTTTCACTCCACCTATTGTAAGAAAATATAACAATATATATTTTAGCATACCTCTTTTGTATATTATCTTATCTTATTTTATTTTACTTTTATACATATTATTTATATTTTATTACTATAATCATGCACCTTAGCTTGTACACTTGTTATCATGCATATCATCACCAAATTCAATAATAATTTTTCATGGACTCAATGGAGCATTATTAAGGGTCCATGTGATGCCCTCATGCCTCACCAATTGGAATATATGCAAGCTCAACAACCAAGGACTCCACTTGGAAGACTTTGAGAGGAAGAAAAAGACACATGTTTTGGGCGAATTTTCATGCATGATTCCACTCCAAGTTGGACTTTGCACAAAACTACAAAGTTGTAGCTCGTAAGCTGAGGTTTTTGGCAAAAATTATTTCGCATTTTTTGGAGCTATGAGAGATTTTTAATGGGCATTTTGGTGGACCCCAGTTTTGTTGTCTTGGTCCAAAATGCTTCACCCTCACTCTCCTCTTCACCCACACAAACTCTCATTTCCATCTCCATTCTATTCAAACCTGCAAACACTCTCTCCCCCCTCTAAGTACAACTACCCTAACTACCTTCCATCAAAGCTTTAAACACTCATCTACCCTAACTACCTACTTAGTAATTATCAATGAAGACATATGATTGATCTCTTCTTCCAAAAAATCAGCAAAAAACTGATTGTGTGCATCTTCTTCATCAACTTAATCTCCCGCAAGCACCCTAATTACGCAAGCCGACAAAACCTCACCACAGATCAAGCATTGGAGCGGCAAACGACAAGGCGTTGGGAGCAATAAGGTTTCTTATCCTTTCAAACTCATCCTTGTATATAACCATTCCATAAAATCACTTTTCCTATTATGCTCATGTGAGCATTCCCTTTGTAAATTATCCATTTGGCACGTTTGTGCCTCACTTGTAATTATTATAACTACTAACTCACTAACTACTAACTTGTATGCAATTTGCCCATCCAATTTCACCTTTAAAAAATGGAGACCCCATGTAGATAGAAACACCTCCATTCAACCCTATAAGTTATTTCTCTTCTCCCTATTCTCACTCAATGTAAATAGAGAAGAAAAAGTAGTCCACCATATAAAGAATTCAAAAAACCCTAAACCTAATTAGCCACACAAATAAGCATACTTATGCGTAGAGATAATCCACTTGGAAATGCTATAAATAGAGCACTTCTACATCACTTTGGGGGGGCTTATCAATTGAGGGAAGAAGAGCTTTAGCTACTTAAGTGTGTGAGGAAGCCCTTGTGTCAAGTGCTTATGTCGAGATAATCGCCAGAGCTAGGCTCTCCATTTATATGGTCTACTTATCTATCTATAACAATTGGATTTGGGCACACATATTGTCATTATCTCCTAAATCTCTTGACAATTCACAAATTGGTGCTCATTTTGGAATCTTCTAAAGCTTGCCGCAACAATTGGAAATGTCTACTTGTGGTAACACTTGTGTATTTTACTTTGAGATTTTTTGTTTATGATGGTGTTGAGCATTGGTTGTACTTCGTTGGTCTAGGTTGTGGTTGGATTGGAGATCCCTCACTAGAGTAACAAAATCATCAATTGGCTTGTGATTGTGTATGTGCGTGTGTCTATTTATGCTCAAGTGTTAGTGCCTTTGTGAGTTTGTTTCATGCATTGTCGCAGGTAATCCTCTTCATTTGGTATGTTAGGATATATGATGGGGATGATCGTACAAAGATGTGTGTAAGCTCAAGTGTGATGTTCATGTATGTCCTAACTCATTATAGTTAGGTGGTGCCCTTTGTATTGGTTTTGTGTGGGTTTGGTTTGGTCTTTTGGCCATCCATATATATATATATATATATATATATATTTTAGAGCGACACGGGAGCCTAGGAGGTGCTTAGAGGCCACTTCCTTGCTGCTTGCCCCGGACCACCTCAGTAGCATCACTGTCAAAATACCACACATGTGAACCTGCAGCAATTGACATTCATGCATCATGGACATCAGGATTATAAGTACACTCTACACTAAAAGCCCATTCTCTATCAACATCAGCATCATAGTCTCCTTTCACAGAAGTCTCAACAATAGCTGCATTTGTAGTGGAACCAGCATTTGCAGTGGAACCACCCTCTTTCTTCTTTGTCTCTTTGACCTTCAACTTAGGACACTACTTGATCAAGTGATCATTAGCTTTACAATAATGGCAACACATCTTCTTTTTGCCCTTATCACTAGAATTTCAGATGAATTGCTGCCAGCAGAAGCATTAGGAACAGGTGAATTTCCACTCGCAGAAGAACCATAAGAAGTGGCCGCATTGCTGTTACCACCCTTTCTTTAAGCAGCAATAAAAGCCTGTTCAATTGCACGCTGTTTAGTCTTGTTTTTTTTGGAAAGCGACTCTTGCAACAGCAATGTGCACAATGCATCAAACTTGACAACTTCAGGATTTCCTCGGGTCATAAGTCTCCAAGTACTAGCAAAAGTCTGGTAAGAATGTGGCAAGGCATCAAGAACAGTCTGCACAAGGGAACTATCTGAAACGACTTCACCTGCAGAAATCAATTGCTCATTGATATCCTTGACACCAGCAAGGAAAGTGTCCATATCATCTTCCTTATGCATAATCTTCGACTCTAGCTCTTTACGTAGCAATGCAATTTTTGCCTCATTGCGAATTGTATAAAGACCAGCCAGAATATCCCAAGTCAGTTTTGCAGATTTTGATGAACGAATGTGAGAAGTAATAGTGTGCTATATAGACAACGCAATCAACACATGACCCTGTGCATCTTTTACATCCCAACGAGCTTGTTTTGTTGTAAGCAAAACAACTCTAATATCAGCAATCTTTGCAATAAGACCTTCAACATCCTCAACATCGCCTACATCCTCAGAACCGGACGTACATCAATACCCTGCACAATATTCTAGACACCCTTTGACACATGAACATGTTGCATCATGTAACCCACATAGGATAATTGTCCCCATCCAATCTGTCCTCAATAGCAAACATCTTGAACACATCTGTGTTGTTGTCAGCCATGATGAATGCCTGCACCTAATGTAAAAACTTCCCAAAAAGAGGAGAAATGAAGCAAGAACAACACGTGCCATATAGCACAAACCATAGTATGTTGTAAGGGACCTGTTATGCAGAAAACGATACTGACAAAAAGTTTGCACAAAATGACGAAATAGCATGTGCAATACTGCTTGTAGTGGAAATGGAGACTAAAATGAGTCCGAATCAGAAATCTGAGCAAACTAAGCTCTACGAGCTTACCCAGTTTTTTTATCGACGCTCACCAAAGCTCACTGAAATTGGAGAAAGTGAACAGGCGTGTGTTGGAGCTGCTGGCGGCTAAGCCCTGGAGGGCCCAACCTGCTTTGATACCAATTGTTGGAATTAGGATTGCAGGAAAACACACACAACTTGGAGAAGACGAAGGAAGCTCAAGGCACACAACAAAGAGTGTTTTACTTAGTTTGTAATGGAAAGATGGATAGCCCTAGAATGATGGGCGTATATACAATGCACGGGGAAAAAAACCTCCTTAAGAGGGAAAAAATGCCCCGGTGGTCCTAAGTGCGTTCATGCACATCACTACCACATGTATATGGTAACAAATTGTTTCACTGAGATCAAGCTCTGTCTTAGCTGAGGAACATAACGCACATGTTGTAGCGTGTATGATGCACCACTGGGCAAAGACAAACAAACGTCTCTTGCGCTCTCTATGTCAAACACCGAACCATCGGCCAAGTGTAGACAACCAAGCCTCCCACTAGAGAAATGCTAAACCAGCCACAATGCGGTGTGACATGAGAAACTGCATCCTCATCTGGCAACCAACGTGAAGAAGTGTCACTGCTCAAAGACATGTAATCAGGAGGAATGCTAAAGGCAAATGTGACATCACTGTCATTGACATATAAAGCCACTGCTCTAGCATGTGCCAAAACCTCATGCGCACCATGCATAGATCTCCGCTTTTGTCCCATACGTCTGAAACAACGGTGTCTACTGTGCTTTGTGTGACCACAATGCCAACAACGTAAGTATCGGCAAGAACGAGACCGCCGTCTCTAAAGAGTCATTTCTATCGATTCTAAATTTTCACACAAATTTACAACCATAAGTGAATGGTAAAGAAACTATGGTGAGAAAAACTGGGAGAAATTTGGCAGAGTCTCCCCTGTAAACTGAGCAAAACCTCAAGTACAATCTTAAATATATACCATGTCAAACTGACAACAAAGTGGGAGGTAACTCGACCACTACATGATCATCAAAGCATGATTAAACGCATCAAAACTGATGCTCACATATACCTAAAAACAACTCCACAATCTGCAAACTCTGCAAGCAAAACAACGTGGGACAAACTGCTCAATTGAGCGTAAAGCACATAACCGTATACGCAAGTAGAGAGTAAACTTGCTCAAAACGCATCCCACAAGAGAAACTGTCTGCAAAAATCTATAAAAACCTGTGAAACCTGTGACTACCTGTATTGTAGCCACACAAGCATACACAAATCCTCACTTCTGCGAGAGTGGGTACAAGAACACCAAATTGTGTCCAAATTGACAAAACCTGTCAAAAGTGAGAGTGAACACTCGATCACTATCAAAGTGGGAGTCTAGCTCAACCAGTAAACCATCACAGAGCAAACTGCGGATACGCATAAACCATGGCGAGAAATCCTCAGAAAAATTAGGCAAAGTTTTCCCTGGAAATTGAGCAAAAACTCAAGAAAGTCTCACCAAATCGCATAAAGAAATGGACACTCAGTGTCTCAGTAGAAAAATCCACAAATGGCATAAATAGTATTGCCAAAAACCTAGAAAAACAACTCACTCTTGATCGAGTGGCTCTATGGACGTATACTTGTCCAAAAACACATGTAAACCCTGCGAAGCTACAACCAAGCTCAAATCATATCCGCATAATACATACATAGCATGAACTTGCACCAAATTGTGCAAACAAGCTCTCTGTAATGCTCCACACAGTCGTACATGATCACTACATGTGCAACATAATCCACATTGGAAAGACTATGCCATCTGTGAGCAAAAGTGTTGGAAAATTGGCACACACTACCTCATCGGTCGATAAAGCCGTCGATCGGAAATGCCTGCCAAGTGCGAAGTGCGCTCGAGACAAAAACCTGCTCCGAAATGAGCAATTAGAGCCGTATGGACGGTATGTGCCATTGAAGCCGAAAACTGTAGAATGTCGAAGTCGAAAAGCCGGGGATGACCGTCGGAGACGTCTTCCACCACCGAGCGAAAGCGCCGATGCTGTGCCACCTGTGCTCGAAGTCGAGAAAACGCTTGATGTTAGCTTCCATTGCCGTGCGAAAGCGCGCTAGCCAATTAGCTGCCTAATTGGTGTCGAAACCGATGCGCCGAGGTGTAAACTCAAAGCCATAGAAGAAAACACCGAGACGCCAAGAAAAAACGCTAAAATCAGTGTCGAAACCGATTTTGGGGAGAAGTAGGAGAAAAATCGTCGAGAAGATCGACAAAATCAGACTGGTATCGGGTGATGTCTGGGCTTACTTTCCCGTGCACACTGTGCTGCGAACGCATGCATCATGCATACACACTCTTCAAGGCATGTACACATGTGGACGGGCGACCGGACATCGAACGTCCAGCCCGAGGAAAGTCGTAGCGCCTTTGCCCCAACAAGAATCAGTAATGAATGGGTGTTCAACTTAATAAGAGAACAAAGTACATCAGCCAATGGCTCAAGATAAAAATATGGGGCTTGGGGTTAGGGATTGGATTGCTAGGCTCTCAAGTATCAGGTGTTTGGTCAGTTCTTCAAAACGAGTAGTGGGTCCTATTTATAGTCCTCGGATTGGAAGTCTGGCTGACTGTGTGTTGTGTCAGTTATCATGGTAACTGTCTCTGGGTTATTGCTTCTAGAAGCTTCCAATCGCGCCATCTACCTGCTTGGAACTGTTCCCGCCTTCTACAATGCGCAGCTACACATTCTGAAAAAGCTACTTTTCCTCCATTTCAAGGTTTCCCACAGCAACACCGCACCTACTGCAGGTGAAATTTAACAGTGGCCTTCATCTCATTTAATTTCCCCTCCGATGAGTGTTGGTGAGAGATGAGAGTTGGGAACTTTCTCCCCTTGTTCAAATTGGGACGACCCAGGAGACAAGGAATCTGCTTAATAACAGCTTCAGAGGTACTTCTTTGCCAGCTTGTTCAGAAGCTTCTTATTCTTACTCATTTTCTTCAGCGCATCAACATCCATGCAATCTAGGCGAATCTTCTCCGCCTCTTCCCACATGCTGGGGCATCTCCTAGCATGCGCACTTTCATCTTGGTTGCGGGATGTGTACGAGCTTAACTGGCCCGTTGAAACACTTCTCCTTTTGGGGGTCATACTTCTTCAACCCAATCTGAAGCTCAACTGTCTCCACAAACTTTTTCTTCTTCTCCTTAGATTATGACACGAGCTTGTGATGGCTTCTCTCAACACATCGCTCTGAAGCTTGCTTTGCTCCTTCTACTCCCTCCCGCGACTGTGTTGTGGGTGAGAAAGAGCGCTCTCTCTCTCTCTCTCTCTCTCTCTCTCTGCGCAACTGGATTCTTCGGAGTCAAGTCATAGGTCCAAGTGTAGTCAGCAATCGTGGTGGCGCTCCGTTCTGGCATGGCAGCCACCATATGTGAGACTCGCGCAAGGGAAGGTAGATGGAAAATGAATGTGGATTCTCTCTCTCTCTCTCTCTCTCTCTCTCTCTCAAAAAGGAGATGAGCCTGCTACATTATAAGAGTAAACAACCTCAATTGCATATAGGGCTAGGCAAGATGAGCATGAATCATATCTCAAGGTAGCTCTTGAGAAGACCGTAGAAATCAAAGACAAGGTGTGCCTCTGCCAAAAACTGACTACAATTATTGGTATAAAAGCGCCCCCAAACAACCAAGCAAACAAAAATTGCAGTGTTGGTGGCGTTGGCATGTGATGGGACTAGTGCATACAGAAAGCAACAGCCCGCAACCTTCAATGTATTGGCAGAGCAGGACATGCAGTGGCTGCAAGAGACACGCAGGTTGGTGTTGAATTCGTGCAAAGTGTACAGGCACAACAAGGGCTCTCTCTCTCTCTCTCTCTCTCTCTCTCTCTCTCTCTCACAGAGAGAGAGAGAGATGCGATGTTGAAAATATTGTGAACCTGTTGTCATGCCGTGGCACGTAGATAGTGTGGAATAAAAACATTTGCACTCTTGACGCTTCTCGATGTATGTAAATAAAAGCAATCATGTATATATGGTGATATATGTTGAAGCGGCTTCTACGGTCGCTATCATGTACATACTTATCCGGGGAGTCGTAGCCCTGGATGTGGATAAGATGCTTAATTTCGTTTGACAATGTACATAGTCCAAGTGTTTCATGGTGGCACATTCATCTCGCCTATAAAGAGTGATGCGGGCAAAAACTACAAAAAATAGCAGCTAACAGGCGCCGTTGTAGAATTGCATGGAAAGTGACCAAAATAGTATACTAATGAAAAATGATGATTATCTATTCTTTTTATGCTTATGCGAGTGATCCCACTAATTTAGGGATTTTTGTGACTCCGTTTGAGATTTTTTGCATTAAAAATGATATTTTTTGGGTTAAAAATGATCTAGTTTTGGTCCAAAGTGGCAAAGTGGCCCAAAAATTGACACATCAACTCATATTACCGTAGGCAAGAGAGAGAGGCTGCTTTTTACAGGAAAAAACCTGCAATTTTGCTCTACTATGCAATTGCTTCCATGTTTGCTCAATCTATTAATCTATGTGTAGGGCAGTCCCGTCTCTTCGTAATCTTGTATCTGAGCTTGTGAGGGAGTGAATTAGGGTTTCCACTTATCAAAATGGTGTGTGGGATTCTCTTTAGAAGCTCTTAAATCTCTGCAAATTCAGAAAATGATCGCCATGAAGGTGGAAGCTCGAGTATTCCTTTCAACTGGTTGATGTTACGACTATGTAATTGGGGGCGAGGCTACATGATACCATGAAAAAGGTTTGGGTTTTGATTGAGATTTGTGCTTGTATGAGCATTGAGGTTTCATGGCTGGAACTTCAGTGTTTTTAAATGGTCTTTTTAAGTGAAATTGAATGTGATTTGGTGATCCTCTCGACATAATCTCAACTACGAAAACAAGCAATTTCCAAGCATGATAGGAAAGAGGGTTTGTGACTTTGCTATCACAAACACTCTTAAATTTTTAGTCACCCTTAGAACGAGGGTTGGCGAAGCAGCTGGGGGGGGGGGGGGGTTCAAAAACTTGTTTTAAAAGGTTTAATTACAAATAACTAAAGCTATGGATAGCAAGAGCAACAAGGCATGCATTTTGATCAAGGCACAATGCAAATGTTTCAAGCATTCGCCATGTTTATGTAACAACAACAGGCTGCAAAAAGAAGGGAGGTGTCAGCAACCAAAGCCCTTCAAGATATTGTGAACAAAATGGACCAATTTGAAGGGAAAGATGTCACAAAGTTTCTTCGTGGTTATGTAAAGGAGATGGAGCTACAACGGGTTCCAGAGGTGGACATGATTCGTAGTTTTGAGCTTGTTGTGGTCCACGAGATTAGAGACCATGTAAGGGGAATCAAGGAGGAGCATGGAGAAGGTTGAGAGCAATTAAAATTAGCCCTAAAGGAGGAATACTTCATGGAGAACTCTGAAAGGGTTACAAAAAGAACTTTCTTGGAATTGGTTGCAAAGCCAAAAGAAGGACTTTCCATCACCGAACTGTTGAGAGAGTTCGAGCGGTGCTATGCTCAGCTGTCAGGAACAGAGCGAGCCACTTTGGATAGTGAAAAGACTGAATTGTTCCTTCAATTGCAGGTTTTGAGCTCCAAGAAAAGCTAGAGCTACTCCTTGAAGACAAGAATACAGAACAAGGTCTAAAGGCTGAGTGGAAAGAGGTTGAGGACGCGGTCTCATTGCTTGCTAAGAGGCAATGCCGTAGAGATAAGATGGTGTTGAATGTTGTTACTTCTACCTCCAACATGTCTGAGATTCCTCCAAATCCTCTTAGTGTGAGTCCAAAAGGTGATAATTCAATGCTTGATGAGCTTGTTAAGGGAATACGAGAAATGAAATTAAAGCTAACAAGGCTTGAAGAGAAAGGACAACCTACATGACATAAATCCCAAAGCAAAGAAGGATTTGTGGACAGATGCATATGGTGTGATGGCACAGACCATGGTAGAAGGGATTGTGATAGCTTCAGTGATGCCTCGAAAAGAGATCTTATGTTTTTTAAGGATGGAAAGATCCATCTACGGGAGATTAGTATGCCATTAGGAACTAACTTTGGAAAAGGGGGTATGCGGAATTTAGTGGAGGATATGGCGACCAGTAATGCTATTTCTACAGTAGAGGCTGCTACCTATGGGACAAAGATAGAGCTAATTCCAAAGAAAGCGTTAAAGTCTACTCCAGATTCTTTTGAGGAGGTTGATAGCTTGTGGCCATATGCAATAGCCTCAACCAAAAAAGGAAAGGTAACTAAACAGGTATTACATGAAGCTAGTGATTGCATATGCCATACAACAAGTTGGGATGACCCTGTGGACTCTTTATCAGTGCATGTTTATCTTGCAAAATGCTATAACAATGAAGCAATTGTGGAAGAGAAGCGTAGACGTGAGAATGGAGATGGAAGTCCTTCTACTTCAAAGAGGGTTACAAGAGCCGCAGGAAGAAAGGATCCAGGACCTTCTTATGAGGCTCCACTGTTGGAATTAGGGTTGCAGAGAAACACACACAGCTTGGAGAAGACGAAGGAAGCTCAAGGCACACAATAGAGAGTGTGTTAGTGTGCAATGGAAAGATAGATAGCCCTAGAGTGATGGGCCTATACAATGCACGGGGGAATAAACCTCCTAAAGAGGGAAAAAATGCCCCAACGGTCCTAGTGTGTTCACACACATCACTACCACATGTACATGGTAACAAATACGCCTTGGAGTGATGTGGTGAACGAGAGCTGGCACATGAATAAAGGGAAGTGCAATGCCCTAAGGACATAATCAGTCCATAAAGGGGAGTAAGCCCAAAGCTTTGTGAAAAGCTTCGAGCTTCTCATGAGACAATGCCTTTGTGAAAAGATCTGCAAGGTTGTCCTATGTTGGCACATAAGCCAAGCTGATCTCTCCTGCTGAGAGCCTCTCCCTGACATAGTGGTAATGCACCTCAATGTGCTTTGTGCGAGCATGAAAAACTGGGTTCCTCGCAACTGCCAATGCGCTCTAACTGTCAGGGCAGATAGTGTTGGTAGTGTCCTGTCCAACATCCAAATCACCCATAGCGTCTGAGCCATACACACTCAACCGTAGCTATGAAGACTGCCCTGTACACAGCCTCACAACTCGAAGTGGCCACAGTAGGTTGCTTCTTGCTCAACCATGATATACATGAACTGTCAAGCATGAAACAAAAACCACTTGTGGACACTCGTGTGTCCACAAGTGGACACTCGTGTGTCAAAACAACCAGCCCAGTTTGAGTCTGAAAAAGCATGTAAGTCTGGCGGCAATGATCCCCCCTTGGGATAAAACAAACCAAGATGTAAAGTGCCACTAAGGTAGCGGAAAATCCTCTTGACAGCCACCCAATGCTTAGACCCTGGGCTATGCATAAATCTGTTGAACTGTGAGATTGCAAATTGAATATCCGGCCTCGTGTTGCAGGTTGGAATTAGGGTTGCAGAGAAACACACACAGCTTGGAGAAGACGAAGGAAGCTCAAGGTACACAATAGAGAGTGTTTTACTTAGTGTGCAATGGAAAGATAGATAGCCCTAGAGTGATGGGCGTATATACAATGCACGGGGGAAAAAAACTCCTAAAGAGGGAAAAAATGCCCCTGCGGTCCTAGTGTGTTCACACACATCACTACCACATGTATATGGTAACAAATCCCCCCTGGAGTGATGCGGTGAACGAGAGCTGGCACATGAGTAAAGGGAAGTGCCATGCCCTGAGGACAGGATCAGTCCAAAAACGGGAGTAAGCCCAAAGCTTTGCGGAAAGCTTCAAGCTTCTCACGAGACAATGCCTTTGTGAAAAGATCTGCAAGGTTGTCCCGTGTTGGCACATAAGCCAAGCTGATCTCTCCTGCTGAGAGCCTCTCCCTGACATAGTGGTAATGCACCTCAATGTGCTTTGTGCGAGCTGTAGGTCATGAGGGCAACAACTTCCCGGGAGGTCACCCATCCCAGTATTGTTCCTGCGCATATGCGCTTAGCTGTGACGTTCCACAAATTGGTCTAGCCATCCAGACCCCAAAACCTTAAGGTGTTAGGGACCTCCGGTCTAACCAATTTATGCAAGCCTCATAGATAGACACCACTTTGTCACCACAAGTTGGGCTTACCCCAACAATCGCCCCCTTAAGCCAAACTTGGGACTTTCCCGTCCCCTTGAGTACCAACGTGTTCCGCCTTTTTCTAGGCTCAGAGGTTGAGAGCTTCAACGTGGCCGGGAGCTAGCTCAGAGGTTGAAGTCAACATCAACATGTCCTGTTCCACGGACTCAGAGGTTGGACTTTGAACCATGGCTCTGATACCACTTGTTGGGATCGGAGAGCACACACACAGAGAGCCAGCACGAAGAAGGAGATACACGCAGTGTGTGGCGGGGCGGTACTCACACTACAATGTGTAGTTATGAGTATAGTTATTATGAATGAGTAAATGAATGGCTGTACATGGGCGGCTGAACAACGGGCAGCCGGGCACACGGGCCTTTAACCCAACAATCTCCCACTTAAAGGCAGTGTGCCTTTAAAGTGGCCAAAGTACAGCAAAAGATGTCAAGCCATACCCATCAGCGATCTGCAGTGTGCAAACCGCTGTGAGGCTAACGACTTCGTGAGTAGATCAGCAGGGTTATCGTCAGTGTGTACCTTGACAAGCTCTATGCGCTTGTCCTCTAGCACCTCTCGTATGAAGTGATACCTCACCTCAATGTGCTTTGTCTTCGCATGGAAGACAGGATTCCGTGCCAACGCTATGGCACTCTGGCTATCACAATGTAGAATCGGAGCATCACCAGCCATACCAAGATCTCCCACTAGTCGTGAGAGCCATACGGCCTCCTTGGCAGCCTCAGTGGCAGCCATATATTCAGCCTCTGTAGTGCTCAAAGCAACGCATGGCTGTAAACGTGATGCCCACGAAACCGGTCCACCTGCAACTGTGAGCACATAGCCGCTAGTAGACTTCCTCGAGTCCACTGACCCTGCATAGTCTGAATCTGTATATCCACAAACAGACATATCCTTCTCACCATAACATAGGGACAACTCTGAAGTCCCTCTCAAGTATCTGAGAATACCTCTCACTGCATCCCAATGACGCTTGCCCGGGTTAGACATGTACCTGCTAACCACACCAACTGCATGAGCAAGATCTGGACGCGTAGCCACCATGGCATACATCAAGGAACCAACAGCTGACGCATAGGGAATCTGAGACATCTCTGTAGTCTCCAAATCTGTCTGAGGGCAGTCATCATGGCTGAGTTTTACATATGGAGGCAACGGGGTACTAATGGCCTTCCCCCCTTCCATATGAAAACGCTCAAGCACCCTGTCAATGTACTCTTTCTGACTAAGAAAGAGCATCTTGCGAGAACGATCACGAGTGATCCGCATACCCAAAATATGACTGGCATCCCCAAGATCCTTCATGGAAAAGGTCTCATGTAGCCTATGTTTCAAGGCATCCACATCAGAAATACACTTCCCTGCGATCAGCATGTCATCCACATACAAAACCAAAACAATAAGACTACCATCTGCAGCCTTGCGAGTATAGAGGCATGGGTCCTCATAACTGCGTACATAGCCCAATGAACTCATGAATGCATCAAACTTACGATACCATTCACGAGATGATTGCTTCAGCCCATACAAGGTCTTAAGAAGCCGGCATACCATCTTCTTTGAACCATGAATAACAAACCCACTTGGTTGCTCCATGTACAAATCCTCGTGCAAGTCCGGATGTAAGAAAGCTGTCTTTACATCCATTTGCTTCAATTCCATGTCTTCTGTAGCTACCAAAGCAAACAACATACGCAAAGTAGACATCTTCACCACTGGGGAGAAGATCTCGTCAAAATCAATGCCCTTCTGTTGCTTGAATCCTTTAGCCACAAGCCTTGCTTTGTACCTAGGCTTTGCATCCATTGAACACAATTTTATCTTGTAAACCCACTTGCATGGTAGTGCCTTCTTACCCTTTGGCAAAGGAGTAAGCTCCCACGTTTCATTTTGGATCAACGAATCCATCTCTGACTGCATAGCCTGCTCCCACTTGAGCTTGTCAACACTAGACATGGCCTCATTATAACATGATGGCTCCCCACAATCAGTCAACAATACATAATCCATAGAAGGCACAAAACGCTGAGGCTGTCTTGCACGCCGCTCTGAACGCCTCAAAGACTGTGCAAGAGGTGCATCTGGCTGTCCCACATCTACATGATCTCCCAACAAGGGCTGATCTGGCTGTCCCACATCTACATGATCTCCCAACAAGGGCTGATCTCCCACTTGAGGGTCAATGGGCTGCCCACGAGCAGCCATGAGACCATCATACCGATGACCATCCTCCTCAAATATCACACGCCGAACCTCAACCGTTCGCGGTGATGCTCTATACATAGAGTCCTCATGAAAAACAACATCATGACTGCGCACAATCTTCCTGTCAATAGGATCCCACAATCGATAACCCATCTCACCAGAGCTACCATAACCCAAGAAGATACATCTCTTGCTTTTTGGATCCAATTTGCTGCGTTTTGCCTTAGGTACATGTACATAAGCTTCACAGCCAAAAACACGAAGGTGACCATACGAAGGTGTCAAACCTGTCCATACCTCTTCAGGCACTTTGAAGCCCAAAGGAACACTAGGTGAACGATTTATCAAATGCACAGAAGTGGCAACAGCTTCAGCCCAAAATCCATTTGACAAACCAGCCATAGAAAGCATACTACGGACTTTTTCCTGTATAGTCCTATTCATGCGCTCTGCCACACCATTTTGAGGAGGTGTATAGGGAGCACTAAGCTCGCGCCGTATACCCTTCTCAACACATAATGTTGTGAAAGCATGAGACATAAATTCACCCCCATTGTCCGTACGTAAGCACTTCAACTTACAACCTGATTGGTTCTCAACAAGAGCCAACCATTGCTTAAATATATCAAACACCATATCCTTCTTACGAATGGGGTATGCCCATACCTTCCTGCTAGCATCATCAATGAACGTAACAAAGTACATAGCACCTCCAAGAGAAGCATTGGGCATCGGCCCACATACATCACTATGCACCAAAGCTAGCTTTTCCAAAGATCTGTGTGGAACACTCTTCTTATGAGAAGACCGAGCATGTCGACCATAAAGGCAATGCTCACAAAACTCAAAACCACCAAAATCTGAAACGGGAATGTAATCCGCACGTGCCAACAACTTCAAACCTTTCAGTGACATATGCCCCAAACGCTGATGCCATAAAGAAGCAGGAGGTTGCTCAGTGATCCCCACAATGTGATCAGCCACACTAGCTACACAAAGGGAATACAACGTATTCCTCTTAGCACCTTTAACCAAAATAAGGCTGCCCTTAGTGATCTTCCAACCTCCATCACCAAAAGATACATTGAAACCAAGTGAATCCAACTGACCCACAATAATCAAGCTTTTTGCAAGAGCCGGCACATGATGCACACGCTGCAAGACAAACGTAGTAGAGTTTGGCATAGCCAAATGAATATCCCCAATGCCATGAATCTGCATAGAACGCCCATCGGCAATCCTGACAGTACCTGTGCTCGAAGCATCATAGTCATGAAACCACGACCTATGAGGCGTAACGTGAAAAGAAGCACCACTATCAATGACCCAATCCATAGGCATACTACGCTCATGAGTGAGAAGAAAAGCGTCATCAAAATAGGATGCAAGCAACACATCACCAAGCTCTTCACTAGTAGCACTAGTCGGAGCACATACATGGTCATCTTGAGAGCTACACTCTCCCTGTGTTGCATTTAACTCCTCAATTTTGACATTGGATTTAGGCTTGTCCTTAGCATCATGGTCTTTCTTCTTACCATCTCCATTTTCCCTTTTCCACTTGTAGCAATCCTTTTTGAAATGGCCTTTTCTACCACAATGAAAACATTCCACATCCTTTTTACTTGTGCCTGCACGGGACTTGCTTCTAGATTTACCCCTGTTGGACTTATACTTGTCCATAGTCCTGCCTCTGACAACCATTGCACTAGAAGACTTACTACCTGCATTATTCTTTCGATTAATCTCTTCCGTGAGAAGACTAGACTCCACATTAGTACTTGTCAACTCATTCGCAGGAACCGAGTTACTTATGGCTGTCCTAAATGTGTCCCATGACTCAGGCAACGTGACAAGTAAAAACATAGCTTTTACATTTTCCTCAAACGTAATTTCCTGCGTAGCAAGTTGGCTGAAAATTGTATTGAACTCATTCAAATGCGCATTCATGGAAGCACCTTCCTCCATTCGCAAATCAATAAGCTTTTTAATCCAATACACCATAGAAGCAGCCGAATGCTTATCATACATATCGCAAATCCGCTGCCATAGCTCATAAGCTCCACCCTGTGCATCTTTCACATTGTAATAAACAGACTTTGAAAGGGAAAGCCTAATGGTAGACCTGCACATCTCATCCAACTCCTCCCAATCATCCCTCTCCATGTTCTCTGGCTTAACTCCATGCAACTTTAGAGGTCGAATCTGTTTCTTCTGCACCAAGACATCCCAAATCTGATCTTTCCAATATGAGAAATTAGCACCATCCAATTTCTCAATATTGAAAATTGTGTCCTCTTTAGTGCCCATTACAACAAGAATGCAACAATGAGAAACCTACAACCAACCAACAAATTGCCACAACAAAGTAGTGTTGCAAATCTAACAACACCTGCTGCTCAATCAAAGAGAAAACGCATAGAGTATAAATCAGCCCATAATATGGTCAAAAAACGTACGTAGAAATCCACAAACAAATGCATAAACCCGTGACACCTGTAACTCAACCGGCCTAGGCAAACCGTGCCACAAAATGCATCAACAATGAGCTGTCATAGAGGCATAAACATACTCCATGTCTGAATAACCACAATAGAGACATAAGCTGACCAAGCTTACACAAATCCGTGAGCATAAATGGATCCAAGTGAGCATATAACCAATGCACAAGCTCAACGAAGTCCAATCTCTACTGTCAACCAAGTACCTGTCCGTACTCAAACCGCAACACTGCAAGCAAGAGCAAACCCGCTCTATGTATAAGTGAACCAAATCTCCACAATATCATGCATAAAGAGTGTCTGTCAAACTGCCATATCCACATCCATCAACATACATAGATGATGTCAACCTGTAGCTCAAGAACACGCCTAAACAGACTGCCCAGAAGAGTAGAAGCTCCCACTCAAACCACAACCATATGCATGGTTGTCCCACAGTCAAAATACATGTTTTGTAACCACAGAAGAGACCTGTATCCAAAGCTCCCTGTAACCTATAACCTGTACCCGTACCTGTACCTGCACCTGTACCTGTACCTGTAGTCGAAGAAGACAATGTCGCCAAAACTCCCACTCTATCTGTGTGTATGAGGCCACTCCAAGAAGAGGCTACACACTCTCAAATGAGCTGTGGGCTCACGTAAGTGGAAGACACTACAACAATGGCACCTGTAATGGCTATGGAAGCTCTGGCAGTAGAAAACTACCAAAGAGAGCTGAAAAACGTAGCTCCTAGTCTGTAGCTCGGATGGGATTTATAATGGCACGAATGGCTCCGAAAGGGGGGTTAAACCCCAGGACACCTGCTGAAAATACTCGCGGAGTGCTGAACCTTCCAATGCCAAGCTCAGAAAAACCTTCTGCTCTTTAGAAATGCGCGCGTGTGCGAAACCGAAAAACGGCAATGAAACAGCAGCAAGTTTCAACACACTCAACAATGATGATGAAGCTCTCAATGCTCTCACTACCAAGCTCTGATACCACTTGTTGGTCATGAGGGCAACAACTTCCCGGGAGGTCACCCATCCCAGTACTGTTCCTGCGCATATGCGCTTAACTGTGACGTTCCACAAATTGGTCTAGCCATCCAGACCCCAAAACCTTAAGGTGTTAGGGACCTCCGGTCTAACCAATTTATGCAAGCCTCATAGATAGACACCACTTTGTCACCACAAGTTGGGCTTACCCCAACACGAGCATGAAAAACAGGGTTCCTTGCAACTGCCAATGCGCTCTGACTGTCAGTGTAGATAGTGTTGGCAGTGTCCTGTCCAACACCCAAATCAGCCATAAGGTGTCTGAGCCATACACACTCAACCGTAGCTGTGAAGACTGCCATGTACTCAGCCTCACAACTCGAAGTGGCCACAGTAGGTTGCTTCTTGCTCAACCATGATATACATGAACTGCCAAGCATGAAACAAAAACCACTTGTGGACACTCGCGTGTCAAAACAACCAGCCCAATCTGAGTCGGAAAAAGCATGTAAGTATGGCGGCAATGATCCCCCCTTGGGATAAAACAAACCAAGATGTAAAGTGCCACTAAGGTAGCAGAAAATCCTCTTGACAGCCTGCCAATGCTTAGACTCTGGGCTATGCATAAATCTGCTGACCTGTGAGACTGCAAACTGAATATCCGGCCTCGTGTTGCATACATAAATGAGGCAGCCAACAACAGTTTGGTAAAGAGTGACATCAGCAGGATCGCCAGCATCATGTAGACTCAACGTCAAACCTGTTTCCATGGGAGTGGCAATAGGTTTGCAATCCTCAAGTCCAAACTTACATAGCAATGTCTCTATGTAACTTTTCTGACACAAGGCAATACCACCATCACACTGCTTAAACTGTATACGCAAGTAATGATGCAACAGCCCCAAATATTTCATCTTGAAAGTAGCATTCAAATCAGCCTTAAATTCAGCAATATGTCTCTCATTTGGTCCAGTGATCAGCAAATCATCAACATAAAGAACCACGATGAGAAGTACATCACCCTCACGCTTTACATATAATTTGCTTTCAGTTGGACTGTTACGAAAGCCTTGTTTGACCAAATGAGTGTCAGCTTTCTCATACCAAGCACGAGGAGATTGCTTCAACCCATACAAAGCCTTGTTACATTTGCACACTTTGTCCTCTTGTCCTTTTATGACAAAACCGCGAGGCTGCGTTACATAAACTTTCTCAAATATGTCACCATTCAAGAAAGCAGTAACAATGTCTGATTGATGTACATCCCAACCAAAATGAGCTGCCAATGCACATAGAAAACGCACAGTAGTCATACGACAAGTGGGAGCAAAAGTCTCTTCATAATCTATGCCTTTTTGCTGTGCATAACCCTTTGCAACAAGTCGAGCCTTATGGCGATCAATCTCACCATCCGGCTTGCGTTTGAACTTGTAAACCCACTTTGTACCAATGGCCTTTTTGCCAGGAGGCAAATCACATAAAGTCCATTTGTCATTTTCTATAAGTGCATCATATTCTGATTGCATGGCAGCCATCCAATTTTCTGAATTATGTGCTTCATCAAAAGATAGAGGCTCCTCAACATCATGTAAACTAGACACAGCCAAAGCATAACAATCTGATGCATAGGATGCATGGCAAGAGCTTGAATGAGTACGACTAGACAAAGGTGCATCCAATTTACTGTCACGCAAAGTGTGCACCAGCCATTTTGGCATACCTCTAGCCTGCTCATTTTCAGCCCTTTCCTCATCAAGTAAATCATGTACATCTGCATCAGTAATAGGCTGATCTAAAACATTTTCAGAAACCCCCATAGGCTGTACATTTGCCTCATTGGAACTTACATTCGTATTCCCACCACTGAAAAGAGGCAACAAAGTGTCATAAATGTCCTGTGAGCTTACATTATTGTCTCTAGTACATGACAGCAAGGGCTGAACAGAATCTTCCACAAACACTACATCCTGAGAAACCAGAATACGTTTTGTTTGCGGATGATACAACCTGTAACGTTTGCTTTCAGCACTCTAAACAACAAAAATACATTTGGCAGCCTTATCATCCAATTTTCTGCGCTGCACTTGTGGCACCAAAGCATATGCCACACAGCCAAAAACACGCATGTGCTCAATAGAAGGCTTTCTATCATGCCATGCTTCATATGGAGTAATAGACTGCAAAGCTTTCGTAGGACACCTGTTAAGTACATAAGTGGCACACATGATGGCCTCAAGCCAAAAAGAATGCGGTAAAGCTTGACTTTTCACCATACATCGTGCCATTTCCGTCAGTGACCTGTTTTTCCTCTCAGCAACACCATTTTGCTGAGGTGTATAAGGCTCTGTAAATTGGTGTTTTATCCCACGACTAGCCAGAAATGAATTAAATTCATGAGACATATACTCCCCCCCTCGATCGGAACGGAGGGTGCCCATAGTACATTTCGACACATTTTCAGCCATAGCCAGAAATTGTTTGAAGCATATAAAAACTTCGGACTTCGCTTTAAGCGGAAATATCCATGCATGCCTGGAGTAATCATCAATGAAATTCACAAAGTACAGGTAATTGCCCAAGGACGGAGTTTGCATGGGCCCACAAACATTACTATGCACAAGCTGCAACCTGCATGTGGCCCGAACTGAACCATCCTTTGGAAACTTAGAATGCTGGATCTTACCCAAAATACAACCTTCACAAACATGTTTGACAGGTGCTTCAAGAGGCGGCAAAGAAGCAACCATATCGGATTTCTGCAAACGCAGCAAACTGGCAAAATTTAGATGACCAAAACGTGCATGCCAAAGTTTTGCATCTGAAATAGCCCTTGAATCTGCAACAGCATTTGCAAAATTTTGTCCACACTTGTCATACAAAGTGAGCTTATACAACCCACGGCACAAAAGGCCAGATGCAACAATTTCATCACCAAAACTGAGATCATGAACTGTACATCTGTCATCCACAAATTTGACTACAAGTCCAAGTCTAGCAAGTGCGGATACAGACAAGAGATTCTTCTTGATCCCAGGTACATATAGTGCATCAACAAGTGTGAAGGAACTGCCATTAGCAGCAGTGAGCACAATCTTTCCAACTCCCTGAACTGGATAAGAGGCATTGTTGGCACAAGTGACTGAATTCCCATGAGGGACAGACTCGAGAGAGGTAAACAATTCATGATGTGAGGTAATGTGCTTTGTAGCACCACTGTCGAAATACCACACATGTGAATCTGCAGCAACTGACAAGCATGCATCATGGACAGCAGGATTGTAAGTGCACTCTGCGCTAAAAGCCCATTCTGCATCAACATCAGCAACACACTCTCCTTTCACAGAAGACTCAACAATGGCTGCATTTGTAGTGGAACCAGCATTTGCAGTGGAACCACCCTCTTTCTTCTTAGCCTCTTTGGCCTTCAACTTAGGACACGACTTGATCAAGTGATCATTGGCTTTACAATAATGGCAACACATCTTGTTTTTGCCCTTATCACCAGAATTTCCAGACGAAGTACTGCCAGCAGAAGCATTGGGAACATAATTTTTGCCACTCGTAGCAGAACCATAAGAAGTGGCTGCATTACTGTTACCACCCTTTCTTTGAGAAGCAATAAAGGCCTGTTCAACTGCACGCTGCCTAGTCCTGTTTTTTCTAGAAAGTGACTCTTGCAACAGCAATGTGCATAATGCATCAAACTTGACAACTTCAGGATTTCCTTGGGTCATCAGTCTCCAAGTACTAGCAAAAGTCTGGTAGGAATCTGGTAAGGCATCAAGAACAGTCTGCACAAGGGAACTGTCAGAAATGAGTTCACCTGCAGAAATAAGCTGCTCATTGATATCCTTGACACTAGCAAGGAAAGTGTCCATATCATCTTCCTCATGCATAATCTTTGACTCCAGCTCTTTACGCAGCAAAGCAATTTTAGCCTCATTGCGGCTTGCATAAAGACCTGCTAGAATATCCCAAGCCTGTTTTGCAGATTTTGCTGAACGGATGTGAGGAACAATGGTGCGCTTCACAGACAACGCAATCAATGCATGAGTCTACGCATCCTTAACATCCCAACGAGCTTGTTCTGCCGTAGGCAAAACAACTCTAACAGCTGCAATCCTTGCAGCAAGACCTGTAACATCCTCAACATCGCCTACATCCTTAGAACTAGGACGTACATCAATGCCCGGGTGGGCACGCACCCTAGCTTGAATTAATTGAGGAATTGCCCAAGGCCACCTGGGCACACACCCTAGATTGAGTTAATTGAGTAATTTCCCAAGGCCAAAGGCCTTAGGGTGTTTTTAGTGTGAATAAGGCACTGCCCACAAACAACTATGGTGACCTGTAGCGCCGCGAGGGCAAGGGGGAGAGAGATATGCTCATGTGCTGCGTCCTGGGCGTCGTTACAGTGACGGGATATGCTCCCCATCGCAGCACGCATCGGCCAATCCAAGCCACGCTAGATATGGTGGAGGTTGAGGTCTCCTGCCTCCTCGGCACAAGCGGCTCTGCACGTGTCAAGGGTTTTCGGCTCCCCCTTAGCAGGCGGCCCTTCACATGCAAAAAGCTCTCAGTTGCTCCACGCCCTCTTGCCCAAAATAGACCATGCTCTGATACCAATGTAAGAGAGGGGTGACTAGAGCCTAAGAGTCCACCACCCAACCACCCTTTATATAGGCATGTCCCTAGCCCTTTGCCCTAGTTGGACTCCCCGTTCCACACCGCCTAGCCCGGCCCTGCCTTGTCTAGTCCGGCCTTGCCGGTGTCCTGACATGGTGCATTCATGGCACGTGTGCACATAACTATGCAAAGGATTCACCCATCTTCACTTTACTTGTATCCTCCTATTCCACTCGTATCACAAATTGCAAAAATTTCCTCAAGCTCGGAGCAGAAACCTTCTTCACCATACACCGCTTCCTCCACAATTGCAGCAACACTACCCAAAACCCCTCGGTGCTTTCTATATGGCTCTTTTACCACTAAAAGTAAGTCATCTTCTACACAAACCTACTCGTTTGAGTCGTGTATGGGCAGACAAAAAACTTCATAGAAAATGCAAGCTACATTAGACACTAGGACAGTGGAGGCCGAGAGCTTGAAAGCCTCTGCAGCACAAGCCATAGGAGTGGTAGCGCACAACAAGATTTCCAAATATGTATTTCAAGAGAGGGAGCATAATCTACTAAAACTGTGGCACCTAAAAGTGGTGGTAGAGGCCACAACACTATCGTTTGATGCAGGAATCACGTGGCAAGTGTTAGCTACATATCAAGCTGACAAAGGCATAGCAGCAGTGAATGGCAGAACACTAGAACTCACAACATGTGAGTTGGCCCATTATTCAAAATCCCATACTCAACAAAACCCACACCAGCCACGGTTATGAAGTCAATTTTTTTAAAAAAAAGACAATCAAGCCAGGAAGAAGCGCAAGGATGGTGCTCAAGGAATTCCAGTAGTAGCTACACTGGAATGCACTTTAGTGTATAGATTCAGTGCAAAAACCATTAGCCTGAAAAACAACACGACGCTCTAAAAAACTGTTCGCCATGCTGCTGGGACCAAGATTCAGAACCCAGAGAACAATATCAATATTAGTCAATTCCTTTATACTAGCGTGGTGCAACCGACGGCTAAAGCCAAGTCTAAGAACCTGTTTAAAGCCTGGTATTTATGGAACTTCCTCTATTGGACAGACCTGGCTCCAATACACGAAAGATTTGGGATAAGTTGACTAAGGACAGGGCACCCAAGATTACCGTAACATCCTCGAAGAAAATTGGAAATGGGAAGACAGACAAGACCAGAGCTGGCAACAAAGCAATCTGAGGAAAAAGGCAAAGAGACAATGCAAACTGGTGCAAAACGGCCATCAACCCAGACATGAACTTGGTAAACTAGCAAAAATCAGAAAATAATGGATCTGCTGAAAGGATTTAATGCCAGAGCATAAAAGACAGTGAGAAGAGTACAAGACATGTAAGGAGGAGGAATGCTAAAGGCAAATGTGACATCACCGTCACGGGCATATGAAGCCACTACTCTAGGATAGGTCAAAACCTCATCTACATCATGTATACATCTCCATTGCTGCCTCATACATCTAAAACAATTGTGCCCAACATTGGATATATCGGCAACTACAAGAGTGTCATCTCTCATGAGTCATCAATGTCGACTCCGAATTTTCACACATGTCTGCTATCATAAGTGAATGTCAAAGTGGGAGATCACTCAACCACTACACAATCATGAAAGCCATGATCAATCGCATCAAAACCGATGCTCACATAGCATAGAACCAACTCTACAATCTACAAGCTACATGCATAATTCGTGTCACTAAACCAAGTGAGCTAAATCTAGGACAAACAGCTCAGGCGAGTATAAAGTGCATAACCACGCTCAAAATACATCACACAAGAAAATTGTCTGCAAAGATCTACAAAAAACCTGTTAGACTACCTGTAATCTGTAGCCACACAAGCATATGCAACTAACATAACTTGTCAAAGTGAGAGTTTGAACTCGATCACTATCAAAGTGGAAGTAAATATCGACCACTAAACCATCAGACTGTATACTATAGATACACACAAAACATGTTGAGAATCTAGGAAAAATCAGGCATAGTCTTCCCTGAAAACTATGTAAAAACTCAAAAATCTCATCAAAACTGCATAAAGGATGAATTGACACACAGTGTCTGAGTAGACAGATCCACAACTAACATAACTTGTCAAAGTGAGAGTCTGAACTCGATCACTATCAAAAGTAGAAGTAAATATCGACCACTAAACCATCAAAGTGTATACTATAGATACACACAAAACATGTCGAGAATCTAGGAAAAATCAGGCATAGTTTTCCCTGAAAACTACGTAAAAACTCAAAAATCTCATCAAAACTACATAAAGCATGAATTGACACACATTGTTTGAGTAGACAGATCCACAACTAACACAACTTGTCAAAGTGAGAGTCTGAACTCGATCACTATCAAAGTGGAAGTAAATATCGACCGCTAAATTATCAGACTGTATACTATAGATACACACAAAACATGTCGAATCTAGGAAAAATCAAGCATAGTTTTCCCTGAAAACTATGTAAAAACTCAAAAATTTCATCAAAACTACATAAAGCATGAATTGACACACATTGTCTGAGTAGACAGATCCACAACTAACATAACTTGTAAAAGTGAGAGTCTGAACTCGATCACTATCAAAGTGGAAGTAAATATCGGCCGCTAAATTATCAGACTGTACACTATAGATACACACAAAACATGTCGAGAATCTAGGAAAAATCAAGCATAGTTTTCCTTGAAAACTACGTAAAAACTCAAAAATCTCATCAAAACTACATAAAGCATGAATTGACACACAATGTCTCAGTAGACAGATCCACAGATGGTATCATAATCTTCCAAAATCCTGGAAAACTAGTTCACTCTTGAATGAGTGGCCCTATGGAGGATGAGTACACCTGCCCAAAATGCCTGTAAACTTATGAATCTGCCAACTGCAAGCTATACCTAGCTCATGTTGTATCTTCATATGCATATATAGCATGAAAATACACATAATCATGTTGTAACTACTCTCTAGAGTGACCCAGATAGTCATACATGAGCATAATGCCCCTGCCGCATAATTAACACTAGAAGAACGTGCAAATTGTGAGCAAAACGCTTGAAATCTGGCACACACTACCTCGTTGATCGGTAAACTTGTCGACCAAAAACGAAACACGTAGTACAATCTGCCACCTGTAATCATATACATCGTCCAAGAGATTATCTTGTTCAAGGGAAATCCGCTTTGGAATGGTCCGTTGGAGTCGCTATGCGTCCAATGTGTGTTGCTGAAGCAGAAAAATGGAGAACCATTGAAGGCAAATTTGCTATCAATGGGGGGGTATTGCCACGGAGACATTGTGGACCAAGTCGCTCTCGATGGGGGATAGAGTAGATATGATGCCGCTCTCGCTCGATCTATCTCTAGGTAGGTCAAAGTCGGGAAGTCGGGGGGGTGTCGGAGCAAAACCGCTCCAAAATGGACATGGGAGGGTAGTCGATGGCAAAGTTATGCTAAAGGAGAGACAAACCACTCTTGCTTACTCTTGCTATGTTGAAGCCGAGAAGAAACACTTGATGCCGACTTTTGTCGCCGATGCTCAAAGTCGATGCCAAACTCTCGATGGTCGATGAGGAAAACCGATGCCGAGTGCACGTCGGAGGAGATCTAGTACACTCTCTCTCCCTCCCTTGCTCTATGCTAAAGTCATAAAGTCAATGTCGTAGCTCAAAATCAATCAATGTCAATGTCGGAGAAAAGTGTGTGTGTGTGTGTGTGTGTGTGTGTGTGTGTGTGTGTGTGTGTGTGAGTGAGGCGCACAACCGTGCTCTCCTTGCTTGGAGATCTCCCACTGTTAGTATCGAGAGTGTAAGGATGCAGTGAAGGTTGAACTGCATATTCAAACTCAGTAGTCTGTTCAATCTACAGATTCAAATTCAATAGTCTACTCAAACTATAGAATTAGACACAATAGTTTGATTGAACTGCAAAATCAGACACAATAGTAAAGTGATGGAGATGCACCCACAAAAGATGAGCAATAGTTAGAGATGGAGAGCATAGCTTTGACATAGCGTTTGTGGGTACAAAAGAGTTGTAACTCTTTAGGTTTTTTCTTATAGGTATAGAGTAGAATTATACAACCACCCGATAAGGGTCTAAATATACAACCACCCAATAAGGGTGCAGATGAGTATGTGGCCCTTTATCCCAACAACCTCTAGGGCCTTAAGACAACGTGCTTGAAGTGGAGGAAAGAATCAGCTATGTACAAAGCTGATAACACCTATATCTATCTAGCCCCCATCATCTATGGGTAATGAGCAAACCTCTCAATTGGAAGACCCTTCGTGAGAAGGTCTATAGGATTATCATCTATATGTGCCTTGAAAGATCAACGCTCTTGTTGGCAAGGAAACCTTGGATAAAGTGATACTTCACTTGTATGTGCTTCATCTTTGCATGAAAGATAGGATTTTGAGCTAGCATGATAGAACTTTGACCGTCACAATGGATAATTGAAATCTCTGAAATGCCAAGATCTCCCACCAATCGTAAAAACCATAAAGCCTCCTTGCAGGCTCAGTTGCAGCAACATACTCTACCTCTGTTGTAGACAATGCAACACACTTTTGTAGCCTGGATATCCAAGAGACTAATCCCTCTATGAACATGAAAACATACCCTGAAGTAGATGCATGACCAGCATAGTCTGCATCTATAAAGCTCGCCACAGATGCCTTTTGCTTGCAAAAGCAGATGCACAAATCCTTTGTGCCCTTGAGATACCTCATAATACCATTCACTACTTCCCAATGCTTTTTGCCAGGATTTCCATGTACTTGCTAACCACTCCCACCGCAAATGCAATATTGGGATGTGTAGCTAACATAGCATACATCAAACTACCAATAGCTAAAGCATACAAAATCTTGGCCATTTCAGCCTTTTTATCATGAGATGTAGTGCTATCTTTTTCATTAAGTTTCACATATGGAGGCAATGTTACACCAATTGCTTCCCCCCCTCCATATGGAAACGCTCCAAAATCTTGGATACATATTCCTATTGTGACAAATAAAGGAGACCTACTTTCCCTCAAAATACGCATTCCAAGAATATGATTGGCCTCACCAAGATCCTTTATATCAAACCTGATGTGTGGGATTTGCCTCAACATGTCCAATGCATGAAAATTCCGGCCTATAATCAGCATATCATCCACATACAAAACCAAGATAATCAGACTATCGTCTGCTGCCCTCTTGGTGTACAAGCGGTGATCAATTTGACTCCGGCTGAAATCTTGAGATTTCATGAATGTATCAAATTTCCAATACCATTCCCAAGGTGCATGTATCATCCACATACAAAACCAAGATAATCAGACTGCCATCTGCTGCCCTCTTGGTGTACAAGCAGTGATGAATTTGACTCCGACTGAACTCTTGAGATTTCATGAATGTATCAAATTTTTGATACCATTCCCAAGGTGCATGTTTCATCCATAAAAATTCCTTTTGAGTTTACATACCATCTTTTCCTGCCCTTTTGCGACAAAACCTTTAGGTTGCTACCTATAGATTTCCTCATACGAATCACCATGTGAAAATGCATTTTGCACATCCAACCAAGCCCGAAATGATCCGCAAAGTAGTCATCTTGACTATGGGAGAAGAGATCTCCTCAAAATCAATTCCCTCTTCCTACTTGCACCCTTTGACAACCAACTGTGCCTTGTACTTTACCGAGAAACCAGAAGTGATTTTCTTTTTGGAAACCCATTTGCATGGCAAAATTTTCTGCTCTTTTGATAAATGCACCAAATCCCAAGTATCATTCTTCTCCAAAAATTCCATTTCTGATCTGAGAGCATGACTGTATTCCATTTATCATTTTCTAGACTATCCAATGCTTCCTTGAAGCAAGACGATTCAACAAAATTTGTCAACATGACATAATCAACACCAAGAACAAATCTATCTGGTAGCCTTGATGGTCGGGTTGACCTCCAAACCAAAGGCTCCATATTTCCAGCTTGCTATCCAGTCTACAAATCTATAGCTTGTTGTCCTACCACTTCAGATTGGCCAAATTTTAAATGACCAACTAGCTGTCTTGCCAATTCAGACTGACCTGATTTGTGCTACTCCGACTGTGGACTATGATGGGTAATTTCCAACTGAGTATTTTTAAACCATTTTCTGCACTTCCAAGAACATCATCAATACTTTGTTGTTGACCATTGGGCATACACTGGTGTCTAAAAGGTACATTTTCTCAAAAAACAACTCTTCTGACTATTTGTGCGCACGATCCTCCCATAAGATTACATCATGGCTGCCGACAATTTTCCTCTGTTTGAGATTCCATACTCTATACCCCATTTCACCATCATCACCATATCGGAGGAATACACAATTACAGGACTTTGGCTCCAACTTGTTAACAGTCTTCCTTACAGATGTGCACAAAAGCTTCGCAACCAAACACTCTTAAATGAGCGTACAAAGGTGGCTTGTCGACCATGCTTCCTGGGGAACTCCCTGTTGGAATTAGGGTTGTAGGAAAACACACACACCTTAGAGAAAACGAAGAAAGCTCAATACACACAATAGAGAGTCTATTGCTTAGTGTGCAATGGAAAGCTAAGATAGCCCTAGATTGATGGGCGTATATACAATTCATGGGGGAAAAACCCTCCTAGTGAGATAAAATATGCCCCAACGGTCCTAAGTGTGTTCACACACATCACTACCACATGTATATGGTAACAAATCCCCCTGGGAGTGATGCGATGAGCAAGAGCTAGCACATAGAGTATAGCGAAGTGCCACGGAGGACATGATCAGTGCCATGCACTGAGGATATGATCAGTACAGAAAGGGGAGTAAGCCAAAAGCTTTGCGGAAAGCTTCAAACTTCTCATGAGACAATGCCTTTGTGAAAAAATCTGCAAGGTTGTCCTGTGTTGGCACATAAGCCAAGCTTATCTCTCCTGCTTAGAGCCTCCCCCTGATATAGTGGTAATGAACCTCAATGTGCTTTGTGCGAGCATGAAAAATTGGGTTCCTTGCAACTACCAAAGCGCTCTGACTGTCAGTGTAGATAGTGTTGGCGGTATCTTGTCCAACACCTAAATCAGCCATAAGGCATCTGAGCCATATAAACTCAATTGTAGCTGTGAACACTGCCATGCACTCAGCCTCACAAGTGGAAGTGGCCACGACAGGTTGCTTCTTGCTCAACCATGAAATACATGAATTGCCAAGCATGAAACAAAACCACTCATGGACACTCATGTGTCAAAACAACCAGCCCAATCTAAGTCCAAAAAAGCCTGTAAATCTAGTGGCAATGATCCCCCCTTGGGATAAAACAAGCAAAGATGTAAAGTGCCACTCAAGTAGTGAAAACTCCTCTTAATATCTTGCCAATGCTTAGACCCTGGGCTATGCATAAATTTGATGACTTTGTGAGACTGCAAACTAAATATCCGACCTCGTGTTGCATACATAAATAAGGCATCCAATAGTAGTTTGGTAAAGAGTGACATCGCCAGGATCACCAGTATCTCAATTTCAAACCTGTTTCCATGGGAGTGGCAATAGGTTTTCAATCCTCAAGTCCAAACTTACATAGCAATGGAGTCTATGTAACTTTTCTGACATAATGCAATAGCACCATCACACAGCTTAAACTGTATACGCAAGTAATGATGCAACAACCCCAAATCATTCATCTTGAAAGTAACAATCAAATCGGCTTTAAATTCAGCAATATGTCTCTCATTTGGTCCAGTGATCAGCACATCATCCACATAGAGAACCACAATGACAAGTACATCACCCTCACACTTTACATACAATGTGCTTTTTGTTGGACTATTACAAAAATCCTCATTTAACCAAATGAGTGTCAACCTTCTCATACCAAGCACGAGGAGATTGCTTCAACCTATACAAGGCTTTCTTACATTTGGATACTTTATCTCCCTACTCTTTAATGACAAAACCGCGAGGCTGCGTTACATAAACTTCCTCAAATATGTCACCATTCAAGAAAGTCGTAACAATGTCTGAGTGATGTACATGCCAATCAAAATGAGTTGCCAATGCACATAGAAACTGCAGAGTAGTCATACGAAAAGTGGGAACAAAAGTCTCTTCATAATCTATGCCTTTTGGTTGTGCATAACTTTTTGCAACAAGTAGAGCCTTATAGTGATCAATATCACCTTCCGGCTTGCATTTCAACTTGTAAACCCACTTCGTACCAATGGCCTCTTTGCCAGGAGGCAAATCACATAAAGTCCATGTGTCATTTTTTATAAGTGCATCATATTATAATTTCATGGTAGCCATCCAATTTTTTGAATTTTCGGCTTCATCAAAAGACAGAGGCTTCTCAACATCAGATAAGCTAGACACAGTCAAAGCATAACAATTTGATGCATAAGATGCATGGTGAGAACTTGAACGAGTACGACTAGACAAAGGTGCATCAAGTTTACTGTCACGCAAAGTATGCACCAGCCATTTTGACATACCTCTAGCCTGTTCATTCTCAGTCCTTTCCTCATCATGTACATCATGTAGATCTGCATCAGTAATAGGATGATCTGTAACATTTTTAGAAACCCCCATAGGCTGAACATTTTCTTGATTTGAAGTTACATTCGAACTTCCACCATTGAGAAGAGGCAACAAAGTGGCAAAAATGTCATGTGAGCTTACATTACTGTCTCTAGTACATGACAGCAAGGGCTGAACAAAATCTTCCACAAACACAACATCCCGTGAGACCAAGATATGCTTTGTTTGCGGATGATACAACCTGTAGCCTTTGCTTTTAACACTATAACCGACAAAAACACATTTGACAGCATTACCATCCAATTTTTTGCGTTGTGTTTGTGACACCAAAGTATATGCCAACAGTCAAAAACACGCATGTGCTCAATAGAAGGCTTTCTATCTTGCCATGCTTCATAAGGAGTCATACACTGCAAAGCTTTTGTATGACACCTGTTAAGTACATAAGTGGCACACGTGATGGCCTCAAGCAGAAACGAATGTGGTAAAGCTTAACATTTGACCATACATCGTGCCATTTCCGTAAGAGACCTGTTTTTCCTCTTAGCAACACCATTATTCTGAGGTGTATACGCCACTATACAACAGTGTTTTATCCCACGACTTGCCAGAAATGCATTACATTCATGAGACATATACTCCCTCCCCCCCCCCCCCTCGACCGGAATGGAGGGTGCCCATAGTACATTTCAAGACATTTTCATCCATAGTCAAAAATTTCTTAAAGCACAAAAACACTTCAGACTTTGCCTTAAGCAGATACACCCATGCATGCCTAGAGTAATCATCAATGAAAGTCACAAAGTAAAGGTAATTGCCCAAGGAAGGAGTTTGCATGGGCCCACAAACATCACTATACACAAACTGCAAGCTGCATGTGGCCCTAACTGAACCATCCTTTGGAAACTTCGAACGATGCATCTTACCCAAAATACAGCCTTCACAAACATATTTGACAGATGCTTCAGAGGCAGCGAAGAAGCAACCATATCAGATTTTTGCAAACACAACAAACTGGCAAAATTCAGATGCCCAAAAGGTACATGCCAAAGTTTTGCATCTGTAATATGTAGGTCATGAGGGCAACAACTTCCCGGGAGGTCACCCATCCCAGTACTGTTCCCGCGCATATGCGCTTAACTGTGACGTTCCACAAATTGGTCTAGCCATCCAGACCCCAAAACCTTAAGGTGATAGGGACCTCCGGTCTAACCAATTTATGCAAGCCTCATAGATAGACACCACTTTGTCACCACAAGTTGGGCTTACCCCAACAATCGCCCCTTTAAGCCAAACTTGGGACTTTCCCGTCCCCTTGAGTACCAATGTGTTCCGCCTTTTTCTAGGCTCAGAGGTTGAGAGCTTCAACGTGGCCGGGAGCTAGCTCAGAGGTTGAAGTCAACATCAACATGTCCTGTTCCACGGACTCAGAGGTTGGACTTTGAACCATGGCTCTGATACCAGTTGTAGGTCATGAGGGCAACAACATCCCGGGAGGTCACCCATCCCAGTACTGTTCCCGCGCATATGCGCTTAACTGTGACGTTCCACAAATTGGTCTAGCCATCCAGACCCCAAAACCTTAAGGTGATAGGGACCTCCGGTCTAACCAATTTATGCAAGCCTCATAGATAGACACCACTTTGTCACCACAAGTTGGGCTTACCCCAACATAATAGCCTTTGAATCCACAACAACATATGCAAAATTCTACCCACACTTGTCATACAAGGTGAGCTTATACAACCCACGACATAAAATGCCAAATGTAATAATTTCATCAACAAAACTGAGATCATCTACTGTATATCTATCATCCACAAATTTCACTACAAGACCAAGTCTAGCGAGTGCAAATATAGACAAAATATTCTTTTTGATCCCAGGTACATACAATGCATCAACAAGTGTGAAAGAACTACCATTTGCAGCAATAAGCACAATCTTTCCAACTCCCTTGACCGGATAAGTGGCATTGTTGGCACATGACTGAATTCCCATGAGGGACATCCTCGAGAGAGATAAACAAGTCATGATGAGAGGTAATGTGCTTTGTAGAACCACTGTCAAAGTACCACACATGAGCATCTGCAGCAACTGACAAACATGTATCATGGACAGAAGGATCATAAGTGCACTTTGCACTAAAAGCCCATTCTGCATCAACATCAACATCACAGTCTCCTTTCAAAGAAGACTCAACAATGGTTGCATTTGTAGTGGAACCAGCGTCTTTCTTCTTGTCCTCTTTGGCTATATATATATATCTATATATATATATATATATATATATATATATATATATATATATATATATATATTAGATAGATAGATAGAGAGAGAGAGATGCACATATAGAGAGAGAAAGCGAGGTAGAGAGAGAGAGAGAAAAAACCTCACTCCATGTAATGGAAATGGCCTATGAACTTTGAGAATAGCGGAACTAAGAGAATTTGAGTGAGCATTTTTGTGAGATTACTTTGAGAACGTAGAGGGTGAACTTAATTGATGGTAGCAACATAAACATAGTACTTAATTAACTTGACATGAACAATACTTTTGCAAGAGAGAGAGTATTAGAGAACATGACAATAGTTGAAGACCGGATTTACTTGGAGCCGGTCCCCCCTCCAAAAGGCATTTGTATTATAGATTCTCCCATCAAGAGAGACTTGATACAATACAATCTTTGTGTTCCTTGTGCCCATCTAGCATCTTCAAAAGGATAGTTTTTAACTTAATAAGATATCATCGGATAATCTTACCATGCCGTAGTACCTTGTCTTCATGCCGAAGGATAGCTTAGGGTTGTAGCACCTCTTCTTTGTCTTTGATTTCTGGAGGGTCTTCAATAATTGGTTCTCTTGGTGGATCTCCTTTGTAGGGCTTAAGTAGGCTCACATGAAAAGCATTGTGTATGAGCCAATGGCTGAGCAACTTAAGTTGATAAGCCATGTCATTGATTGGCTTCAAGATTTGAAAAGGACCATAGTATCTTTTTGCTAATTTAGCATAATACTTTTGATGGCTCGTAGGATTTTTTCCCATCATTTGCCTCAATCGAGCCTTGGGGAACGTTAAGGCCCTTCTTTGCTTGTCACCATCAGCTTTTTGCCTTTGTTGAGAGATGGATATAGCCTCCTTAACCTTTTGAAAAGATTCTTGTAGGTCACGGATATACTCATCACAGCAGGGAAGATCTTTAAGTAGCAAGGGACTTTTAGGTCTTTCCTCTATGATCTCAACAGGTGCTTTTCTCATAGTAGTATGGACAGTATTATTGTACCCATACTCTACAAGAGGTAAGTAATTCTCCCATTGTGATCATTGATCTACTTCTGTAACATAAGTCTTTAGTAGATCGAGTATCATAAGATTGGCTATCTCACTTTGGCCTTTCGTTTGTGGGTGATAGGCCGAAGAGAAATTCAATCTTGTACCTAGAATTTCAAAGAGACCTTTCCAAAAATTACTGGTCATTCTAGGATCTCTATCTGACATGATGGATGTTGGTAATCCATGGTGTTTGAAAATCTAAGATATGAAAATGGTTGCCATTTGGTGTGCCTTAATAGTCTTTTTGACAGGAATAAAGTGTGCTTTCTTACTAAACCTATCGACTATTATCCGTATTCCTGTATTCCCATGGATAGACTTGGGTAATCCATAGATAAAATCCATGGATATACTATCCCGTGGTGAATTAGGGATTGGCAATGGCTGGAGTAATCCAGGTTTCCTCCCTCTATCATACGTCTTTTGGCATACCACACATTTTGAAACATACTCTTGTATGTCCACTTTCATGGTAGGCCAATAGAAGTATGTCTCTACTCCTCGACGAGTAGGTTGAATTCCTTTATGACCCGCATAGGGAGGAGCATGGGATTCATACATGACTTTCTCACGAAGGGAGTGGGTAACACATAGCCTATTGCCATGGAGAAGATAACCATCCTACAAGGTGAATGGTTCCTCTTTCTTTCTCAAAGCAAGGGCTGACATTACATCTTTAAAGTCAGGGTCAGTAGCATACTCATCTATCATAGAAAATAGATCATTGTGAGTTGCAATAGACACCACGTTGACTTTTGATCGTCATGAAAGTGCATCGGCCACTTGATTGTGCTTACCAGCAATGTGAGCAATTTGAAAATAAAATTGCGAAAGAAAATTTGCCCACCTCATTTGTTTGTCGGAAAGTTTGGTTTGCGTCATGAAGTACTTGAGACTTTGGTGGTCTGTTCGTAAAATGAATGGAGTCCCCAATAAATAGTGCTTCCATGTGTCTAGGGCATGTAGAACAGCTAAAATCTCTTTCTCATAAATTCCCAAGACCTGTTCATTCGTATTGAGCCTTCGGCTCTCATATGCTATGGCATGCACTTCTTGAAGCAAGACTGCTCCAAAGCAATCACCACAAGCAACACATTGAACCTCAAATGGCTTTGAGCGATCCGGAAGGATGAGGAATGGTTGTGAGGTAAGTTTATCTTTGATCTTGTCAAAAGCATTTTTCTCCTTAGCAGTCCATGAATATTTAATGTTCTTCTTTGTTAAGTCATGTAATGGTCCTGCTATTTGAGAAAATTTTGCTATGAAGCGTTCATAGTATGCACACATACCAATAAAGCTTCTTAGTTCATGTAGATTCCTTGGATTAGGCCATGCTTTTATTACCTCTAACTTCAATAGATCCATATGGATACCATCTTGAGAAATAATATGACCTAAGTATTGAATCTCTTGAAGGAAAAATTCACTTTTCTTTTAGTTGAGAAAAAGCTTGTTCTCCCTCAATACTTGAAAAGTCACTTGGAGATGTTGGTTGTGTTCCTCCAAGGACTTGGAGTAGATGATGATATCATCAAAGAACACTCCAGTAAACTTGCGGTAGGGTCTAAATATTTTCTCCATCAAACGATTGAATGTGGCAGGTGCATTGGTTAAGCCAAAAGGCATGACTAGGTATTCATAAAGACCAAACGTTGTACGAAATGTGATCTTTAGGATATCTTCATCCATTGTCCTTATTTGATGATAGCCACTTTTAAGGTCAATCCTACTGACGTAGGTAGAGCCTTGTAGCTTATCAAATAGATCTTCTATCCGAGGCACAAGAAACCTGTTTTTGATAGTGATATGGTTTATGCTCGATAATCCACACACATACGATATGTACCATCTTTCTTTTGCACTAAAAGGACTGGAGAACAAAAGGGAGAGGAGGTAGGCCTCACCATCCCTTTGTCTACCAATTCTTGTACTTGCCTCATGATCTCCTCTTGTTGAGCTTGGGAAACTTGATAAGAAGGCTTGTTAGGCGGTGAGCTTCCTGGTAGGAGCTCAATTTGATGGTCACCATCCCCTAGTTTTGGAGGTAAGTCCATAGGGATATCATCGATGAAAACATCTTGGAATCCATTTAGAAAAGTAGACAAGTCTAACTCTTCTTGATTCCTACCATTTTCATTTGATAAATCATTAGCGTCATTAGTCGATTCTTTGACAAAAATCATGTATGCAGAAATCGAGATTTTCATTGACTTATCAAAAGCTCATTAGCATCTATGTACATGTTCTTTCCCCTATAGGTGAAGTAGATTCTCCTCTCAAGAAACTTGATGTTGGCAGCCATGCGATCAAACCATGGCACCCCTAGGATAGCATCCTCATGTTGGAGAGGAGAGATGAAAAAGTCTTTTTTGTCGACATAGCTTTGGACATGAAGCCTCAACTTCCCAAAATCAAGGGAGTAACCCAGGCTTGTTGTCCCTTGAAAGTTGTGTCAGCCATCTCAATATCTCCCATCTCAAAAGCTTGAATGCCCAACTTGGTGGCCAACTCCGTTGATATGAAGTTGTGAGTAGAGCCAAGGTCAAACAAGATGAAGGCATCATGCTCCCTTACCTTTCCCCAATCATAGGAGAGAGATGATCCTTTGCAATGAGCATCCTCTTTTGGAGCTTCGATGGTGGAATCCCTAGGAGTCTCATTGCAAGTATTTTTTTGGGGGCAAGAACGATAGCCATGTCCTTGCTCCCCACACTCAAAACACTTATGGTCCTTTGCAAAAATCTTCAAGATCTTCATGAGAGAGTCTATTTTTACCTTTGTAAACTCCCTTCTCCTTGGACCTATTGTTGCTGCTATAGGAAGTGCCTTGGAAAGAATTTTGGACATTGGTTTTTCCCTTTGCATCATTTTTGTCTTTGTTTTCCATGGGTTTGACATTTTGCCTAGCCCCTTGTTGGAAATTGATGCGGGAAGCAACCATGGTGTGGTGGATTACTTCGGTGATAGAACCAGGCTGTTGGGAATTGACATACTCGGCCATTTCTTCAGGTAATCCCGCACAGAATTGTTGCTTTTTCTCGGTGAAGTATATCTTTTGGAAGACAGTAGCCTTGAGATGTAAATACCAAAACTTGTCCACATATTTGTAAATAGACTCATGTGAGAGAAGCTTCAAACTGCACCATTTGGTAATTACTTTGTCCTTTGCATCGCTTGCAAGGAATTGCTTCATGATGGAAACTTGTAGAGTTTTCCATGTCTTTGGGGATTCACCGTTGCCATGAAGGCTAGCCCACCATTGACGAGTCAATTTCTAGAAGTGCATAGCTACATGGTGTAGCTTGGAGGACCCCGTGAAGCCCTTGTCTCCAAAGGCCGCATCAAATTGTTGGATGAAGGCCAATACTTTGTCGGTGGCACCAAAGGTGCCATCATAGGTAAGAAAAGAGATACTCTTTCCTCCCTCTTTGAACTTCTTGAGCTTTTGTGATCTTTGCCATGCAGTGTATGATTTTCAATGTCCTCCCCTCTTGTATTATCTAGGAGAATAGCCATAGCTTTTGTCAGGAGAGGAGGAAGATGAAGAAGAAGGAGAAGAGGGTGACCTCTTTCTTGACCTTTTCTTCCTTTGTTTCCTCTCTTCCCTTTCGGAGTGACGAGGAGAAGGACTGTGTGTTGACCGTTTTCTCATGGGAGGAGTTGGCGATCATCTAGACCACCGTCTTCATGGAGCCACATTTTCAGAGGAACTTAGGGATTCTTTGCTTTCTTGCTCTTTTGATTCCTCCTCTCGTATGGGAGAGAGTCTTATTTTGGGGGTCTCATCAAGAGGCCTCCTAAGATCTCTCTCCTCTTGGAGAGGAAGGGAAATCCCATAAGCACGAAGCTGTTGAGTAACTTCAGCTTGCGAAGTAGGGTTGCCCATAGCTTGATGCAACCTAGTAACAAGATAAGTGATAAACATGGGGGCAACATTATTAGAACCTTCATGTGTAAAACCAAAGTTATCAATGTTCATCCTACTTATTGTCGGCCATGCTAATTATACTTATGTGTTTACTTAGTGTATTCTTTGGCAATTCAATACCTTAGTTGCTACTTGTCTTAGCCTTTGAAAATAAGCACTTAAGTATCTACACCCACGGCTCAAATTGGTTAATTATAGAGAGTAGTAGGGTGGGTCTAACATAGCAGAATTGCCAAGGGATAGCTCTTTTCAGACTTCTTATGGCTCAATAATGGTAAATCCGTAGGCAAGTCTAAAAAGACCCCATTATTAAGACCAAATCTCCCGAGGTGTGCACCCACTACAAGAGGTTGTGTGCACTTGGGACATTTTTAGCGACGAAAATACATTGGGTTTTTATACTCCTCGGCATCACTAAGACCGTCGCTAATAGCGTCGCTACGGGAACGTTGCTATATGCGTCGCTATTTGCATCACTATATAGCGATGCAAATAGCGACGGTTTGCAGGCTTCCTATAGCGACGCTCATAGCGACGTTGCAGAGCCTTATATAGTGACACTTATAGCGACGCCCGAGAGTAAAAAATTTTGGGTGGCAGGGCATTCCCATCAACCATATTGAATGTTTCAATAATAGAGTAAACCTAAATGAATCCAAGATAAGCCCAGATTCACCTTTGAAAGAAAGTGCAAGGTATAGACCCAAAGTAGTCACCCACAAGACAATATAACCATTAACTCCATCATCCATCGTATTGTTTGCAGAATAAAGAAACAAAAACTGACAAAAGTAAATTGATGAAAGTAAATCAATGAAAATTGTACACATCATAGGAAAAATCACTTGATTGTTAAGCTTTGCAAATGTAATAGTTACAACACCATTGTCATTATTGAGAAAATATACATGGTTTTCCAATAGTTACAAAAAGACGTATACACGTCATCTCATTATACATGCTATGACAAAAGGAAACTAATGTTATCTAGCTACGGCTAGACTGACATCTTCTAATCAGACGTCTCATCGTGTCCAAGCGATGTATTTGTCGGATTCTGCAGAAAAAAACAATAAGACTTTCTGTAAGTATAAACATATAATTTACAAAACAATACAACAAATGGAAAAGAGTAAACCATAATACTAACCATTCCGCCGCGAGAACTCAGAATGTCCATCAGGGCGTTTAAGCCATTTCGGCCTGCATGCTCGCGCTCGTATGATGTGGGGTCACGTCTTGTCATCTACCACTGTTCAAAATATACAAAGAATCCATTATGTTAGAATTTAAAAGTACAAATAGACGTAACTACCAAACCTAAAGAGCAATGCAAAAACACTTACAAAATTGGCCTCAAATGATGTCCACCCGCCGCTCCCCAAGTGGTGCGAGCTCCCTGCCTCTACTCGCGCTTTGGTTGTCTCCTTTTGTTGCTTCCACTTGTCAGGATTCTCATGCACTGCTCGCTTCGCATTCTTCCAATCTTCTTTGGCCGGCCAATCTGGTCTGTTCCACCCATGCTTTATTGCTTTTTGTACTTCAGAACACTTGTGCTTGCAGTATTTGCGCATTCGAACCTTCATCAGGTCTTCATTGAGCGCTCATCCCGACTTGACACGGGAAACTCGTCATGCAACATGCTGATGACTCTGTCTTTTAATTCACTTGGCACTTCATTCCAGGTGTTTAGTATGTAGTGTCTAAACACCTGAGAGCAAAGACCGTGCATGCGCGAGATCACCTTCTTGCCTTCATCCCCCAAGATGATGTTGCCACTGATGTCGACGGAGTACGACAAGCCCTCTCACCTGTGACGCGTGAACCTAGGTGTCTAGACAGGGGCCTCTAGCGGCATGTCGATGGGAGTACGGACGTCAGGTGTCTCCACTGGAGTCTGGGCCCCAAAGCGAGGAGTGTCGACTGGGGTGACTCTCGGAGGAGTAGGTAGTGGTGTGTAGCCAGGAATGGCCGATAGTCGCGCAAAACCTGGCGTAGATGGCGATGTCATCGCTGGTGTGGAGGCAGGCAAAGAAGGGGAAGGTAAGGAGCCTTGTCGAACACGAGGCGGTGTCGAGGCATCAGCAGCGGCATCCCCACAACAACCGCCACCGCCACCGCTAGAGCGTCGGTGCCTAGACGAGTGTGAAGATCGTCTCGTCAACATCGAAGCTTTGGAGCACGCTGAATGCTCTGAAACAGAGGGAGACGCTGAAGGAGTAGAACAACGTGATGGTGCTACAGAGCGATGATGATCCTCGTACCACCTCCTCTGCTGGGGTGACAAAGAAGAAAGAAACTCGTCATCATTCATACCTGCATTAAACACACGAATATTTAATCTTAATATTGAATGGAGAAAAAAATATGGACAAGTAGAGAGAGAGAGAGAGGGGACTCATAAAGGGGGAGGGATTCCTGTGTAGAGAGATTCTTGTGAATTTGTCTCCCGTGTGGATTCTACGTATCTTGTAAAAGGACTGCGCTCTGAGTGCCATGGAGACTGAGGCTACAATCGCGAAGGAGGTGATCCGTCTTTGCTCATAGATACTGCTCGCCCCTCCACTAGATCTAGTTGATTGGGTGAAAGAGACTCTAAGAAGCAGTAGTAGTGCTTCTTAGCATCTCTTTCTTCCGATCAACTAGATCTAGTGGAGGGACGAGCAGCATCTATGAGCAGAGACGGATCGCCTCCTTTGCGATTGCAGCCTCAGTCTCCATCGCACTCAGAGCGCAGTGCTTGTCGGCATATCAGACTTTCACGACACACTGAGGAGTGTCCCTGCTTGTGAGAACATACCTGGAGCATACACACTTGGAGTGGATGTAATGACGATTAAACACAATTTAAATTTCGCAAGTATAGCATATAGACAGGAATGGACAAAAAGCCACGTGAATAGAATATATATTATAAAACGGAGCAAAATTGTTCAAATACAATGTTTATGGCTTTAAGAGGTCTCTCTCTCATCCTCGCATAGCTCAACATAACTCCCTATATCTATATAGAGCTCTCCGTTTAGGCAGATGTCCTCCATTTCATTTTGTAGATCCTCTGCATGCACCCCATAGAGAGTAGCAGCTTGATGCTCGTCTGGCACCACCTCAACGGACTGAGCATCTTCTCTAATCTCCTCCATTGATGCCACTGTGATTGGCACATGGTAGCCCTCATATGTCCATGCACTATGAGGGGCTACCTCTATTACGTACCACCAGTTTGATGCAGACTGTGTAGGATGAAATATCACCTGCCAGAGCCACATAACTTACATGAGAGCTTCCAAATACATAACTTCTAAACTTGGATGTTAACTATTTACATACTTACTTGTTGACAATTCTTGGGTAGTACGAAAGTGTCTCTTAGGTCGGTCCATCTTTTAGTTGAATCCACCTCAAGGAAACTAGAATCTCCTCTGCGCATAGTAGCATTGCGACCCTCCATGTTATCTTGAACCGTTGCACGTCGAACAAGTCGACAAAAAATCCTATATAATCGATTCTCAAAATCTCTTGTAGCATGCCAAAGTAAGTGAGTTCCACCACCATAGGATCTGCATCAGAGGACCGTCGTTGACTAGACTGTTTAAATTTTTCATGATTCCACATTCTTGAGTAAAACGCTTTTTGTCGATCCGTTCCACCCTAAAATGTCAACCTTTACACCATCCTGTTGTGTATAACTTATACTACAACCAACAAAGATTATGAGTGGCCGTTCAAACATCTAGAAAGTCACTAGTGGTACATTGCAACCTTATCTTGGCCGTGCAACCCTGAGAGTACTCCCACTCCTCCTTGGTCACTTCTTCATCGCACTGCGTGCACTTTTCAATTGGTTGTGAAACCATCTTAAGCTCATGAATGTTGGTAGGCTCTCCAGACCTGTCGGATAATGCATCGGTGGTCGTCTTCCTCGTCTCCACTCAATCCGTGTCCTTTGTCGCTCTTGCTTTGCATCCTCGTATTGTGAAATCCACTTTTGCATCACTGGATTGTGAGCATGCAAAATTGATTGATTTTAGCCTCTAGATCTTCCATCATTGTCTTCTCAACACTGAGATTGCGCATGAAAATCCCAGATATGCGCTCATCATCTATGGTTCGCCATAGCGTGTCCCGGGCTTTATCAAATCCGTCTAGCCACTCTCCAATGTAAACTAGGGACTCTGATACCAGCCAACCTTCTCCCATGCTACCCTCTGGATGTGCCTTCTGACGCACATATCCCTTGAGTATTATCATGAAACGTTCTAAAAAGAACATCCATCTAGAATGTATTGTGCCAGCTATTTCCACCTCTTCAACTATGTGAACAAGAAGATGCACCTGAATGGTTAGCATGGTAGTAGGAAAGTGTTTCTCAAACATGCACACAACCTCCACAATGTTTAGTTTGGCGAATGGTATGGAGTCTACATTGATCTCCTTTAGTGAGATCCATTGCACCAACTTCGCAAGTTTTTAGATTGTGTTATGGACGTCAGGAGACAAACATCCCTCAATGGCCATTGGTAAAATAAACTGCAAAACACGTCTAGCAATGATATTAAAGTCCACACACGAATTTGTTACACAATTCCCACTATGATATATTCCACTTCAAACATACCTGACGATTTTATGCTAGTCGTGTGACTTCAAACCGGTAAGCTTTCCTTCTTTAGTGAAACACGTTCAGAGCGAGTGCATTACGCGAGTGGGGGTCCACACAAATCGAATGGTCTCTTTTACTTTGCATTCTTGGGCTCCTGTCAAAGTCCATGGCATTTTAGGGAGTTTTATCAATCCATCGGATGCTGTCTGCGACCAATATTTCTCCATACAATCCACATTTCTAAGCTCAACCCTGGCTCCCAAAGTATTTTTTTGCCGGTCAGATGGTCCCACAACAGATTACCCACAGTCTTGAATATGTGCATTGGATCGAGAAAGTGATTGATCATGAGTCTGGGCCAATATGGTAACTTGTACCATAGAGAGAGTCTCTTCATCCCTGGGGGCAAACCATCATCACACGTCTTCTTCTTCTCTAACCATGCTTGTGCAAACATCCTCGGTGTCTCTCCTCCCAAAAAGCCATCACATAACACATGATTCTCTGGAAGATACGCTTGATGACCCTTGTAGATTTGCTTCTTCCATGAGGGCGCCCGACGTGCATTAAGTTTAGATCCACATGTGACACATGCTCTGTATCCGCTTGTTTGAAGCCATGTATGTATACACATGACAATAGATAAGCTTGAGAAAAACCAAGATTTACAATGTTTGAGTTTGAGTGTAAATCACCTGAGCATTCTGTTAGTCCGGGATAGTCATGCATGGTCCACATTAGAATGCCTCTTCTCAAATCATTCCGTCGACCTGTGTGTCGGCTCATATCCACCACTTCTATGCCAATCCACAATTGTTGTAGCTCTTCCAATAGTGGACGAAGATACACATCCATATTCTTCACTTTATACCGCCCCGGCACAATCAAGCTTAGCCACAAGTGCCCCTTCTTGGTAGTCAACCACGGGGGAATGTTGTAGTTGGCGATGACAACGGGCCATACAGTGTAAGATGTTGATCTCTGAACAAATGAATTTACTCCATCTATAGCCATGCCTAGGTGCAAATTTTGAGCTTCCTGGCAAAATCCGGCCATGTTTCGTCTATATGTTTCCAGGCTGCGCAATCTGCAGGAATCCGTAGCACACCATCCGAAGATTTATTCTCCTCTTGCCATGAATCTAGGGTGGCCATGGACTTACATTCAAAGAAATGATTGTTCGGTGGAGATCTACTCGATATCTCTCGGAATCACATTTCAGACACTTGTCCATGTCTATGTTTTCCCCTCTAAAAAGAATGCAGTCGTTAGGACAAGCGTGAATCCAATTGTAATCCATTCCCAAGTTTTGCAAGATCTTTCTTTCTTCCTCTCTGGAATCTGGCATCACATTATCAGCTGATAGTATGTGCTCTTTGAGCTATCTATACAGCGAAAAAAATGCGGTACGCTTGTGCAAGTAATCTACCGGATCATTATACATCTAGAGTTTTTTATTAAAGTAAACACATTGTAATAGATCACTTGAAAAGGGTTGTGATGCTAGTGTCACTCCATCCAAACTTTGCCCGCATGTTGAGAAGAACTAGGAGCGCCTTCAATCTAAACAAACGTGCTCCATCATACAATGGCGTATCGGCTTCGCTTTTCATATCATCATAGATAAGCCTTTCTGAATCCATGATCGTCTCGATCATTTCATCGATCTCGGGATCAAACATTGCCTTGTTGGAAATGTGGTCTGCATGATCATCCTTCGAGCTATCAGAAGCTACATCTTGTGGCCTCACGTATGCTGCTTAATCAAAGCGTCTGCGAACACGTCTATTGGGTTGCAAGATTGCTGCATGTTGGCCAGTGTCAGAGTTCGACTGCTATAGACGAAAACATGGTTGCCCTGCAAAATACCCAAGATAAAACAATATCTAGCATAAACTGACAATTTTGCATAACTGACAATTCCCATAGCACATAAACCGCGACATATGCGAGCAGAGAGAGACTGAGAGCAAGACAAAGCAAAAGAGCACCTGTAGACGCACCTCCTAGAGTGGAGTGCTACGCCAGCACGGCGAGAGAGAAGAGAGGAGAGGAGAGAAGAATACACAGACACTGGGTGCAATCTCCCCCCGCCCAAGAGTGACCATTTCCCTCTTGCACGTATTTGTTTTATAGATTTCTTAAATGGTCAATTGTGAGTACAAACTGGCCGGTCGGACATAATTGGCCAAAGCTCATAAAGAGCACTTGAATAACCAAATATACATAACATGTAACATCCTTCTACATAATCCATTATCTGTTGATGCTTTTGCCACTTGTCATCTGCAATAGATAATAAAATATCAATTCTATAACATACCTCTCCGTTGGAAAGCAATTGTCCTCAGTTGCGAAGATAAAAATCTGCAAACAATACTTGTCAAAAACAACGATTAGAAATCTGTATCAAATAGTAAAAAAAAATCCATAAAATTAGACAACATTGCTTATGCCTGCCGTCATCCACATACTACCTATTCTAGTGTCCCATACCACTAGAATAATCAGTATATGTCATACCCTGATGAAGCAGGATATCATTGGTCACACTCATCATCAATCTCATAATGGCAAGTCGCATCACATAAACACTACCATGATAAAATAATCATCGGATACCAAATCCCAATCCAATTCCAATGCCACAATATAAGTCCAAATCCAAATCACTTTCATTATGTACCCGGGTAACAAAATCATACCAGTTGCAATGGTGGCCAGCCACTGTAGCATGATTTTGTGATTGGTGTTGCCTCAACCGGCGAATCTACACCAAGAAGACGTGCTGCCTAGACCGGTGAATCTGCACTAATGCTGCCTATATCGGTGGATCTTCATTTACCATTGTGAATAGATCTGCAATTTGTTAATGTGTTGCCTAAGTCGACGGATCGGCACAGATAATTGGTGTTGCCTAAATCGGCAAATCTACACCAAGACGAGCATTTACACACTGCCTAAATCGGCGGATCTGTGTGCATGTGACCAATGGACTAGGCAGGGCATAAAAATATAAAAAAAATAAAAATAAAATATACTACCTGGCTCACACCACATTGGAGTAAGATTGAGTAACAAAGTACTGTCAAATTGGTATTTAAATGAAAGCACCGCGACTCACGTGAGTAGCTGTATATCTCAATGTGAAATGATCGCAATAGCAATTTCGTTTAATACAAGTATTGGCACAATGTTAGAGAATGCAGGTAATTAAAAGAGCCATGCCTTCTTTCAAGAAATAAATGGTTATCAAGCTGATAAGTAAGCTAGATGTGTTGAATTTATGTAACGTTGTTGTTCTCTGTGGAATGGTATTAAGAAATATGTGTAGCACTAAGAACTTACCTGGTTGCTCTCTATAAATCATTAGACTCTAGATGATGTACTGCATCTGAAATATGTACTAGTCTGTGCGTGGAGAGAGAGATACAAGTAGGAGAGAACAGTAATTAGCAAAAGTCATTTACAATGATGAGCCTTGGATTAATCGAAAAGTGAGATGGAATCAATATATTGTAGATTGTTGTTGTTTGAATAAATGGAGTAGTCCCCTTGATATCGCAAGTTGTTGTCTCTAAAGTGCTTAACATTGTAAAATTTGTTATTTATAATTGTTAAAGGGCACTGACTAGTGTTTAATTATGATATCACGATCATACTTGTGTCTAGTCATGATATCACGAGCATACATCAGGTAAAGGCCATACTATAAATAGTAGATTGGTCCACGGAAAAACAAAACAATGCAAAATTGATTTAACCTTAGTTGCTCTTTCGGACATTGCCAATCAGACGTCAAAATATGTAAAAGAATATGCATCAAGAAAATGTCTGGCAAGACCAAAAACTTAAGCTTCTCTTCTAAACTTGTACTAGGTATGTAGTATGAGAGTCTGCAACTTATACAAATTACCTATAAGAGCAAACTAATACAGTCCTTAAGGATCTAATACAATGTCTGTATAGAAAAATAAACTAAAGTCAGCGTCATCGTCGTCAAGTCCCATGGATGCCCGACATTGGGCGGCGTCGCAAAAGGTAAGCATTAGTCATGGAAGAGCTTCATCAATGTCCATCGTTGTAAGTAGTCATATTGGGAGGATGAAGAGAGAGAGAGAGCGCGAGAAATGAAATGAAATGTTTTATTATCCGGCTTCAAAAGGCCTAGGGGAACAAAAATGCATCAGGTTGAGATCATCATCGTCATCATCGTCGCTGCCCTAGGAGGCTTGACAGCCGTCACTGAGGACCTTCCTCAATATTCGATTCTGCATGTAGTTATGGGAGGGAGAATATGCCCTCATTTGAGCACCACAGTTGCCTACACCGAGCGCAGATGCTTCATTGTTTAAATATAGCTGCAAGCTTTCTGACTTCAAGCTTTTCTTGAACCAACTCCGAATCTCTTTGGGTCAACTGCGAGGACAATGCATCCACTGAGGTAAGAGCTTCTTCCACATCATCTTTGTTGGGCCCAGCAAATCTTCATAGCAACGCCTCTAGAACCTCATGGATTTTCTGAAGAAGAACTTGCGGATCAAGCAGGGCAGCCTCTCTTATCATTACTTCATCACAGATCTTTTCTACAGCTGCCTGTGCTACAGCCTGCCCTTTCTCAAACATTTCGGCAATATCACGAAGAGAGAAGCGCCTATGAAGCTTAGCAAGACCGGCAGCTTCTTTTGAAACTATCTCCCTCGTAGAAGGTGAGGGCAAAGCTAGGTCCTCTTCATCATCCAGGATATCAATGGCAGCACCACGGCTGGAAGGAATAAACAAGCCATGGGGAGGTGCTACGAGCGCGACATGAACTGCCACGCTGCCAATGTGGTGCTCTACAGAGTTGTGGCTCATTTGCCTCACAATCGTAGAAGATGGGTTCTATGATTCTCTATTGCAAAGGGCAAGGCATCAAGCATGGAGATCACAGCTGAGAGAGAGAGAGAGAGAGAGAGAGAGAGAGAGAGAGAGGAGAAACTCTGTTTGGTGGAGCTGTAGAGAGAGAGATTGGCGGGTGGTGAGGGTATGTGGGCGATCATCAAATGAGATAGAGAGAGGGATATTGATTGTCGCCCAATGCATGGTGTGGGCAACAGAGAGGATGATGTGGTGGTGTGCATCGCGCCATGCGAGGGGTGGGAGGGCGCGTGCTACAACCCTGTTTTCTGTGGTTGTTTCCAATGGGTGGTCATGCAAGTCTTGTAGAGCGTGGGATGCAGTGAGGAGACAACTCATTGACCTGTAGCAACTATGAGCACGAGCGACACTACTTAAGATACTTGCATGGCAGTTGGTGAGTTGTGTAGTGGAGAGCAACCGATTCCAAGCCTATTGCTTGTGCAAGTGGTCGAGAGCTGGGAGATAACGAGGGCTGCATATCCAGTGAGGGGTTTGGGCTCCACAAGGTGAGAGAGTGGTGGTGGACACCATGAGATGGATTGGTTGCACCTCAGAATTATGGGTGCCACTGATTTTCTGGGTGGGTGACGCCATGCATGTAACTGACAGAGATATATATATATATATATATATATATATATATATATACTGCCGCACGTAAGTGACGAGGGCCTGCATGGTGAGCAACTGGCCGTCGGAGAAGGAGATCATTGGGTTGGTGGGGGTAGGAAGAAAGAGAGAGTGAGAGGGTGATTCGGACTGTAGAGAGAGCTGGAATCGCAGAGCTAGAGTCGCTCGTTAAGTGAGAGTAGAGGGGGAAAGTGAGAAAGAGAGGGAGTTTGCTGGCGGTTCGCCATAGCATGAGAGAGAGAGAGAGAGAGAGAGGGGAAAAAAATAGTGCAATTCTGTGAGGTAGTGGCGGTTAAAAGGGACTGCATGGCGGAGCAGTGAGAGAGAAAGAGAGGAAAAACAGTCCGAGTTGCAAGGTGGCGCAGTGAGAGAGAAAGAGAGCAGGAGCGCCTCTGCTTTTTCCAAAAAAAAAATCTTGGGTGCATGCACTATCTGCAGCCCGCTTCAGCAAAATATTTGAATTCAACAGTCTCCCTAATTCTCATAATGGCCATGCCCTGTCCTCTTGAAGATAGAGAATTGTTCATAATACACAAGCTTGGTGTAATAGTTTTGGCAATATAAGCTAGTTTCGATGAACTCACTGGCTAAAGCTTTAATACCATGGTCATGGACGAGACACAATGTGTTTTGCTTTGACTTGTGGTTGATGACTGGTTGTACACGGTATTGCAAGAGACGCAATGAATGTTGGCTTGTTGGTCGAAAGAGTGAGGATCGTCAGAAGGGAGGGCTTTCATGAGGACGTAGTCCGACATTGTCAGGCAACGGATGATGTAAACTGTGTCCAAACTTCAAAGATTGCAACTACTGCAGGTAACGCAAGCGCTTGAGGTGACGGCAACTACACTCGTGAAATACCCTTAGGCAGAAGATCTCTTCTCTTAGATTATTCTTTCTACTACGTTACTATCCGGACATGTTACTCTCATATGAAAAATAATCCTATAGTTCATCTTCTCCTTCGAGCAAGTCGAGGTGTAATTGTTCTCGTAAAACTCAGCTTACCATAATGGGCTTCTTAATGGCACTATCAACACTAAGTATGCGTCTAAGATTTACAGGCATGATCTCTAAGCAAATAGGGTTTTAATTACATGGACATATTTGACCTACCAATCTTATGTTTATATTCTTTTACGACAAAACGTACAATTAAGGCATAATTAGTAAATATGATGGATAATTAAGCGAAACATGAAACAACGAAAAATTCTACAAATTGAGGTCATAATTTGCACTTATCTTTATATATATGTTTCTCCATCACGTGTGCGTTGAGAGGAGCGTTACCAAAGCTCTGATACCAGTGCTACAGACGGAAACATGGTTGCCCTGCAAAATACCCAAGATAAAACAATATCTAGCATAACCTGACAATTTCCATAGCACATAAACCGCGACATATGCGAGCAGAGAGAGACTGAGAGCAAGACAAAGCAAAAGAGCACCTGTAGACGCACCTCCTAGAGTGGAGTGCTACGCCAGCACGGCGAGAGAGAAGAGAGGAGAGGAGAGAAGAATACACAGACACTAGGTGCAATCTCCCCCCGCGCAAGAGTGACCATTTTCCTCTTGCACGTATTTGTTTTATAGATTTCTTAAATGGTCAATTGTGAGTACAAACTGGCCGGCCGGACATAATTGGCCAAAGCTCATAAAGAGCACTTGAATAACCAAATATACATAACATGTAACATCCTTCTGCATAATCCATTATCTACTGATGCTTTTGCCACCTGTCAGCTGCAATAGATAATAAAATATCAATTTTATAACATTGATGAGTTATAATTGGCAACAATTCGATCTATAATAGATGGATCAAACTCGCCAAATTCGTGAACGTGCTGCAAAGAAACGTGTCTTGTCCGTCATACAGCATGCTTGCATTGATTACAAGGACATAAGATCCTTGTTGAGAGATATGTGTTTTGGTTGGACGGCCCCACATCCTTGTCACTACTCATAATGAATGTAAAAACCTTATAACCTGGACAGAAATTTAATCTTCTATTGGCATCCTCCGTGTTCTCTCTCTCTCTCTCTCTCTCTCTCTCTCTCTCTCTCTCTCTCTCTCTCTCTCTCTCTCTCTCTCTCTCTCTCTTTGTTCACACTGTAAACTACCTCACATTCTCTAGTTATGTCCAATCCCCGCACACCTCAGTCTAGAGGTGCACGAAGATCAGAACCACCAGGTTATAATCTCGTCTTTATTGGTCAATGCCTATATTTGTGGGTACAAGAAATCTACACACCCACGTCTACATGATAGTGCATGTAGTGGACAAAATCCCTTTGCCTCTTCTAGATGTAGCAATTCACAACATCTTAACATCTCTTCACATCAGATCTTTGTTCGAGGGATTACTTAGCACGTTACATGTTGGCCTCCAATTTGAGTATCATGCCATTGAAAGCTTTTCAACTTAAGTTCGCATCCGTAGAGAGGAAGAGAGGGATCACCGTTCACCTAACTCTAATTTTTTTTCTGTAATCCCGAAGGTAGACTTTAATATAAAAACTAAATCCAAAATCTAATCTTAAATCTAACCTAATTGAACATATGGTGATTCGCAGCTAATAGAATATGATTAGTGTGTGAGTTAATAGGTGTTAGATTCTGATGGGGATATACATATTGTTTTGTAACTAGTGTTTGCTCTTTGGGCAAAGCCTTCATTGGCATGCACTAAAATCTAACTTAAATTTAATCTAATCTTAAATCGAACATAAATCTAGATCTAATTTAATCTTAAACTCAAAATAAACCTAAATCTAATCTAACCTTAAATCTAACATAAACCCAAATGTAATATAACTTAAATCTAAATCTAATCTAGTTAATCTTAAATCTTGTCTTAATCTTAATCTAATTTTAAACTCAACATAAACCTAAATCTAATCCAATCTTAAATCCTAAACCTAAATGTAATCTAACTTAAATCTAACGTAGCTAGCTAATCTTAAATCTTGCCCTAATTTTAAATCTAACATAATCTTAATCTAACGTAAATCTAAATCTAACACAATCTTAAACTCAAAATGAACATAAATTTAAATGTCATCTAGCATAATCTTAAATCTTAACATAATCTTAAGTCTCACCTAATTTTAAATTTAGCATAACTTTTAAATATAAGTTAAATGTAATCTAACTTAATTTTAGATCTTAATCTAACCTAATTTTGATTTAAATATAATTTTGAATCGAACATAACCCTAAATCTTAATATAACATTTCATTTCATATTTTCTCTACTTTTTATCTCTCTCTCTCTCTCTCTCTCTCTCTCTCTTTGTTTTCTCTGCTTACCTCTCTCTTTTTGTCTTCTCCCTCTCTCTCTCTCTCTCTCTCTCTCTCTCTCTCTCTCAATGTGTGTGTATGCATTCATTGTTTATGCATGTGTATGTATATGTGTTTTTTTTAATGCATGTGTGTACTCTCTCTCTCTCTCTCTCTCTCTCTCTCACACACACACACACACACACATTGTGTCTTTGAGAGAGAGAGAGAGAGAGAGAGAGAGAAAGAGGGGAAGGGAACATGAGAGAGAGGAGAGGGAAGGAGCATACCTGGCTCTCCTTCCTCTCCTCGTGTGTGTGTGTGTGTGTGTGTGTGTGTGTGTGTGTGTGTGTGTGTGTGTGTGTTTGTGGGGAAGAAAGAGAGAGAGAGAGAGAGAGAGAGAGAGGGAGAGCGCGGGTTACCTCTTTTGCTTGAGCGTCGAAAACTCAGATATGAGATTTGAGTTTTTGGCCCTCCCGGTTTATTTTTTATCATTATCGGCATTGTTATGGGCTTCGCTATGGGCGTCGCTATGCAACATAAAAAATAGCGACGCTGTGGATTTTCACTTTTGAGCGTTGCACTGCGAGCGTCGCTAATGTGAATTACCTCTTGTAGTGACCATATCCCACATAGTGGGCTCAACAAAACCGATAATAGATCCCAGTCCCACTTACCCTAACATAATTAACAAAATCAATCATTGATAGGCTACTTAAGGACCTCTCTTCTTGAGCAAGAAAAGAGAAACCAAATGCTCTGATACCAATGTAATGGAAATGGCCTATGAACTTTGAGAATAGCGGAACTAAGAGAATTTGAGTGAGCATTTTTGTGAGATTACTTTGAGAACAAAGGGGGTGAACTTAATTGATGGTAGCAACATAAACATAGTACTTAATTAACTTGGCATGAACAATACTTTTGCAAGAGAGAGAGTATTAGAGAACATGACAATAGTTGAGGACCGGATTTACTTGGAGCCAATCCCCCCTCCAAAATGCATTTGTATAATAGATTCTCCCATCAAGAGAGATTTGATACAATACAATCTTTGTGTTTCTTGTGACCTAGGTGATGCAATGAAGATGGAAAGCTTCGTGTATCACAAGCATACCATAAACTTTGCAAAAAGCATTAAGTATCCCAAGCCTCAGTCCCAAGGCCTCAAACACCTTCGAAGGTGGAGAGAGCTAGCAAGGAATGAGGGTAGGGAAGAGGAAGAAGAATCATCCATAGGAGAAATAAATAGTTTCCTCCCTTATCATCACTCTTCTTGCTTAGCATAGCATAATAGCATAGTAATGAAGATGAAGAAGATGTCAAGTTTAAGCATTGAAACATGGGTCTTGGTTGGATTTGCATTCTATAACCAAGAGTGTTGGTGTAGACTCTCCACTTCTCAACAAACTTGGAGAATGAGATGAAGCTCTTGCACTTTGCACTCCACACAATGAGAGAATGTGTGTGTGTGTGTGGGAGAGTATACCCTCCTCTCATGCTTGGTCTCTCTCTCTCTCTCTCTCTCTCTCTCTCATGCTTGGTCTCTCTCTCTCTCTCTCTCTCTCTCTCTCTCTCTCTCTCTCTCTCGTAATATTTAATTATATCATTTGGGACATGTGTCCTCTTTGAGAAAAAGAACTTAATTATTTATTTTTATGCATCTAAACTCTCATTGGACCCCTTTAAAGCCTATCCAATAGGCTTCAAGCACATCATGAGGGCCACATGTGGAGAATTTTTTGAACATGTGTCTTTTATGCTTATTAAGTCATTTGGTTTGAATTGAATTCTTCAAGCACTTAGTGAATCAAGCATGTGTCTTTTATGCTTCTTATGTCATTTGGTTTGAATTGAATACTTCAAGCACTTAGTCAATCAAGCATTTAAATGTTGATGCCTCTTAAGAGTTTATCTTTGAATTGAAAATTTCAAGAACTTTAGTCATTTTAAGCATATAAATCACCTCAAGCATCGGGCAAGGTTCCCACAAACATTTTAAGCACTTTAGTTAGCAAGCCGACAAGCACCTCATGCTTGGGTAGGGTTCCCACCTCAAGGTCAGCCCTAGCTTACCTAAGGTCAAATGAATTTTTAACACTAACTTTTAGAGGTCTTTAATGAAGCTAACCCTAAGGTCTTTGAGCTCCATTAGGTAGCATTTCTCTTTAACATACCATCTCTCATTTGGACCCCTTTAACCTTGGCCTTGTGTTGAGACAGGTCCATAAGCACATGTCTATATTCTAACCCTTGTTCCCGTTTATTCTCCCACATTAAATGATCATTTTAATATAAGAAAATCATTTGGTTTCTTAGATATTCGATTTTATGACAGTCTAATCTCTCCAATCACTTCGTGAGTGAGCTTTTTTTCTAAAATATGGCAACCAGGGAATATTCAAAAAAAGCTCACTCTGGAGCTTGCTCAATAGCAAACATCCCCCTCCCCCCCTCTTGCAATTGGCATAGACGACAACATAGAATTGCTTAATCTTTAGGATTTTAGAGCATTGCAATCACACATGGTGGAAACAAATTTTGCGCTTTTGGATGAGATTGTCACTAAGCATTCTGATCTAGTAGTACAAAACATGCATCAATAGGCCAAAGGCCCTGCGAGTCAGCACCCTCATATTTTTTTGGCCTCTATGCCTGGAAATATAATCCCTTCTGTGCTAGAGATAGGCTTCAATTCGGACCTATTGCCAATTCTCACTTAGAAAAAGGTGGATGGGTTGTTGAAAAACATGAAACCACCAATCTTTCGAGGGGAGGAGAAAGAGAGCAACAAAAATACAATAAATATCTTCTTGAGTAAATGGGATGGTATTCAGGATATTCGTCAAATTCTGGATGCAGTGAAGGCATTACAAACTAGTTTAATGCTAGAATGTAAAGGTTATAAATGGTGGATGTTTTCAAGGAGAAGGGCATTATACCGGCACAAGGGCTACCTTCGAGGATGTGTTTAGAAAAAAAAATTTGTGTTTGAGGAGGACATAGATTAGACTGTATGCGATAAGTGTTTTATGCATCCACCAATCTTTTGAGGGGAGGATAAACAGAGCAACAAAGATATGGTGTCGTGATGCTCCACGTCCACAAGAGGAAACACATATATGATAAAGGGTTTTGGGCATTATCATCCCTCAAGTGGACTATTGGCATCTGTTATTGACTTGGGTGTATAATATTGGCAAAAAATGTCATGATTTGTGATGCTTTGGTAGATATGATTGCAATAGTGGATTTGTTGTATTTGTCAATGCCTTGGTTAATAAGTATGCCTCATGTGGTTTGGTCAAGAACTATGTCAAAAGGGATGCACTTAAAGTGCTCGAGGAGCTTACTATCCGAAAAGTTCTCTTCAAGAACATTGATGCAAGATATGCTTAGCACGATTACAACCAAGAAAGTATTAAGTTTGATAATACATTGATCAATATGTATGCAAAAGGGAGTGCTTATAAAAAGTATACCAACTGTGGTGCATTTCAGAGAGCACAATAAGTGCTTGAGGAGCTTACATTGGTAAATAAACTTCTGGAGAGCATTAATTGTGGGAAATGAGCTTGGCCATGCCTTGGTCGATATGAATGCAATGGTCAATAACTATGAAAAGTGGGAAACTTGGAAAGTCTCTAATAAAGATGTATGCCGAATATGTAGGATGTAGTGCTCTTTAGATAGTATGAAAGGTTCTTGAAGAGCTTATTGAGATCCAAGGGTATAAAACAACCTTGGATCTTTAAGTAATGAATGTGGATAGAGCAGGTGTGGTGTTGGTTGCATGGGTTAGGATCAACATTACGTCATAATTATGAGAAAAATAGTCTTCTGCTTGAATGCAATGGTGTGCACATGCTGTTGTTGGGAGAAAAGAATGTGCCTTCCTCACCATTCATTATGAAGCTCTCTTCTAATGATGAAATAGAAGAGCTCTTTTTGTGTTACTCTGTGTCATTTTTATTAAATTTTTTATAATAATTTAGTTATGTTGGATGTATATTCCTTCTCTTGCTACTTCTATGTCACCACAAAAGGCAAACATTGATAATAAAGTGAAGGAACTTTTAATTGAATACAAGGATTTACCATTGACATATTATGTGTAACATGGCATAGATGTGGTTGTAGGTAGTAAGTCGTAGAGCGTGATGACTACCCTAGTAGAGGGTTTATTCAACTTAGTCCTTCACTATGGGCATTATGAATTTTTGTTTACACCTTTTGGTTTAACCAATGCGTTAGCTACATTCATGACGCTCATGGACAGTGTCTTGAAACAATATGTAGACAAGTTTTTCATTGTTTTTCTCCATGAAATCCTAGTGTGTATTGCATATAAGGAAGAGTATGCACAACACTTGAAGCAACTGTTTGACCTTCTATGACAACATATATTTTATGCTAAGGAATCCAAGTGTGATTTTTTAAAAGCAAAAATTCGCTACTTGAGGCACGTAATTTATGTTACAGGCCTACATATGGATCAATCCAAAGTGGATGCTATTTGTACATGGCCTTCTCCAAAAAAAATTGGTAGAGCTTCAAATTTTCTTGGGATTTGAAGGTTTTTATCATAGATTTGTTAAAAGTTATGCCATAAATTGCTATTTTTATGACGGGCCAACTGAAAGCCGAGGGCAAAGCATTTGATTGGAGAGAAGCTCAATAGTAAAGCGTTGATGCACTTAAGGTTGTTCTAGATACTGCACCCATCTTAATTATTGTGGATCCTATGAAATCTTATGTGCTGGAAATAAATGCCAAGAAGAAAGGCCAACTACTTTTGAAAGAAAGAAAATTGATTGTGCTCATGAAAGAGAGATCTATGCAATAATGTCTGCTCTAAAAAATTGACAAAATTATATGTATGGTGCTCAATTTGAAACAGTGTTTGACGATGAAAGTATCAAATGGTTTACACAACAATTTGACTTAAAGGGTCAAAAGTCCAGGTGGGCTAAGATTCTTCAGAAGTATGACACAAGCTCTAGTATTGTAATGGCTGATATAGTGTTGTAGCTAATGCTCTTAGTCGAATGCTTGAGATCAACTCTCTTCTGTTCATAGAACTTAAAATTGAGTTTTTGGAGTCTCTTAAGGGTATATTTTGTCAGGACAAGGGTCATGTACCCTAAGAACTAGGTTAGTCACGGACTACGGCCAAGGGCCGGGCTAGCCAGTGTGGACAGGGGATCTGTCTAGGGCAAGGGGCTAGGAGCCCGCCTATATAAAGGGAGGTTGGGAGGAGGATCTCAAGGCCTAGTTCCCTAGTTCTTACACTGGTATCAGAGCTTAGGAGTCTCTCTTCCTCTCTCTCTCTCTCTCTCTCTCTCTCTCTCTCTCTCTCTCTCTAGGCGTGGTCTCTTTAGGTCCCTAAAAGCAAGGACTTTGGGTGAGAACCGTGGCTTTTTTAAAGCTTTTCCAAAAATAGCAGTTTTCCTTGCCAATTCGGGCAGAGTTTCCTCTTTTGAATGCGAAGCTATGGTGCACGAAAGGGGGTGCCCTTGGGCTTGAGGGGAGCGCCTTGGTGAGGAGGGTCTGCTGTCAAGAGGTCTTGGCCAACATCGGACAGGGCAAACCACACACAGCAGACGAAGCCCCTCGTTTTTTCCTACGCGCTGCCTGCGACATTGGCCTTCAAAGGCTTGCTTGATTTCACATAGCCAGGCCAATTAGCCATAAAAATTGAGCTTCGGCCATAGTAGGCGGCCCTTCCCACCAACATGGCGGCATAAACAAGAGGCCGACAAGCCTCCCCTCCGTTCTCGTGCTCCTTTGGAAGATAAACGACCACAATTTGTTGTTGAGCAGGAATAATTCAATATTCCGAGCAGGCTGCAAACCAAATTTTGCAGTTTCGCACACCGCAATCTCCAACTGATTTTTTGTTTGCATAAGATGCAAATCCCGTTATCGGCCACTATGAATTGATCTGTGTTTTCAAATGCGTCCTCGGCTCCAAATCAATTGTTGATTGCGCGGTGGCTTGGGATTTACAATCCGACTTCGAATTTGGCGTTCAGTTAAGTTGAAGACATAATTACCCAGTTAGTTATCGCAACCTGCTATGAGTTAGTGCTGAAGTTCCTCGGTGATTTCACCTCTTTGCCAATTCTATCGGGATTGGAAATTCACCTTCTTTACGACCGCCGGCGAGGTTAGCACGGCTAACTATCTCTGTGTTCGATACGGTTACGAGTTTTTGTTGCACTCCACGGTATTGTTTTCTCTTTTGTTCGCACAACACAGGTTCGCCATGAGTGCGGAAATTGATGATCAACACATGTTTGACTTTGAATACCTCGAATTGACTCCACCTGTGGATGTCATGGGGCCGGATACTCTCACGGAGAGTACCATCGTGGCAATAGGGATGGACGGTGCAAACCCAAGTGATCTATCTCTGTCTCCTCATTTATCAACCCCTCCTCCTCAGAGCGTATTGGATATTCTCGAGGATGACAGTCAATTGCCAGATGCCAGGGAGTTTGTCACTCAACAGGACTGGAAAACTTTTGATGCCCGATTTCGCAAGCTCGTTGTCAGGGTTCAAATCTTGGTTACACAAGTAGAAAATCTTACACAACTAATTTACAGAATGCTACCAGAATCAACTCTCCACTTGCTAGCAACCCAAGGGGTTGCCAATTTACCAGTTATGACCAAAGAGGTCCAACATGTCCAAAATAATTCAGTTGTCGGAACAAAATGGGGCACGACCAACGTGGTCAAGAAGCGCCTATCACCATCCGACTTTCAACGTGCAAAAAGTCAAAAATTATGTTTATTTGCACACACACACACTAGCAATGTAAGGAAAGTTCCTCAGCCCAGCATGCTCTTCTGTTCGTTCTTGATCTCTTTCTCTAAACGAACAACATGAATTATTTTTTTTTACGTAGTTTGTTTCATGTTTCACTATTGAGTTCTCCGGAGCCAAGATGCTCTACAATTCTCAGCTACAAATTGGGCAAGGTGCCATTCACATTTATTTTCATCGGTTTATCGATTGAACACTCATTGCCATACGGGCTATGAACCCCGCACGCTAGCTACGGGCCATTGCTAAATCTGGGATAAGATCCACTTGTTGGTATTCCTTGGATGATTGTTCTCAAGATCAAATAGTTCTACCCAATGGAGTATACATTGACGTTAATTGACAAGCAAGCGTCTTGTCATTACAGATATCATTACGGATGTTTAGGGTGTCATTTTTTCACTACATGTTTTCAGTGCAAACGCTCATGTGCATTTTTTGATAATCTTAAACCTCACACGGGCTGATCTCTACCACGGAGTATAGACGCAGCAATCAGGGGTGACAACATGGTTGTAAGGGATCAGTAGTTCACTCGTGTGGGTCTCCTGCTCTCTCTATAGCACTACGAAGTGTCTATGGACATACGGTTTTGGGGTAAGACCCAGCGAGTGATTGCTACATCACCCTATAGGCATTAAGGATCACAGTTTGATCTGCATTGCGGATCACAGTTGATCTCTCCCAGTTCTACTTTCAAGGAAAGAATTCCACAATCTACCACGCGGTAGTAGACGAACACACTTTTTGAGTTGATTCCACTCAATCTGTACACGATTAACTATGTTGGTTACCGTTATCTCCTAGTTGAGCAGTTTCTACAAAGAAGTCTTATCAAGGGATTTGACTATGTAGATTCTAATTCAAGGGCTTGGGTTGCAAAGGTAACAACCAGGGTTCCCAGTGCAATACTGTTTGTTTTTCAGGTAGGGGACGTGCTCCTTTCCCTTTGCATATAGGTAAGTGTACATTATGTTATTGCATTTTTGCATACATGTAAGTGTACAGTATGTTTGCATACAGGTAAGTGTACTGATTTGGTGTCAATTCCTTGTTTAGTATGCTTTGCTTGGTGTTTCAAGACGTCTAAGTACGCTTGAATATTATAGACCATGCCAAGGGCATGTCGGCACAAAGTATTTTGGGCCAAGTGTCCAATCTGTCTTTCTACCTTATGCAATTACGAACCTACTTGTATGGTTCAATTTGGCACATGTTATCACATGGGATACAACATGGTCTAGGAACTCAAGGAGTTCGGTTTAGCCAGTGGAGCAAGACTAATGAGGGTCCCTCTCACTCCCGTCGTAGAGTGTTTGCAGTTACCTCCACACACAAGTACGTCTTGTACTTGAAGGATGTTCCTTTTCACACATCCTTATATGAGACATATTCCACATGTGGAGAATATGAGTCTCTGGACTGACACTGGCGCCATTATTTCAATTATGTGTCACGACAAAAACCCTAGGTGCTGGTCACATCTATTTTCTAGACCATTTTTAGCACGACATATCAGGAGAAATTTCGTGGTTCTGGATACTTAGAACGACTTATTAAGGTACAAGTACCGCTAAACAACATTACAGATGGTTGTTTATACATATAGCAATGCTATAAGTTGTTAATGCAAAAGTTCATTGTCTGTATCTAGAAGTGATTAATGTTTCACCTGTGATTCAGACGTCTCAGCAAGGCTTGCAACAGATTGCAACTAAAAGTATTTAGTTTCTTTCCAGAACTATTTACATTCCTTTTAATGTGTGCTAGGTGCCTCACATTTTGCCATAAGTATTGGCAAGGACTATTATGGATATACAGGTTCGGGTTAGTTTTTGCTAAATGCATGCACACTAGGTGTTATGGGCCCTAGTGTTTAGCAAAGGCTGATTTCGAACGGTATGCATATTCCTAAGGTTGTTGCTTATGAAGCATTTTGCACTCTATGTGCACTATATCTATGAGATAACTTTTGGGTCTACTAATCACCCATAGAGGTCATGGCTCGGTTTGTGCGTTTGTAGATTTTCTCAAGTTAACCACGATGGTGGTACACTACTGTGATTCCCCGTTTACCAGTCATCTGGGACGACTGCCTGTCAACCGTGAGGAAAACACACCTCAGTATTGTCAGTTATCCAAGGGGATAAGCATATTACAAAGAGTAATATTACGCTAAAGGATCTTCTAAGAGCATACATTAAAACAACGCATTTCTGAATAGATGATTTTCTCCCTATTCTAGAATTTGCTTAAGTACGATTTTTCGACTTTGGAAATCTGGCTCTCAACTTCAGGGACAGTTGCACCAAGGTTTCCTTGAATTATTCCAGTACCTTCAGAAGATCTGAACATGGTTATGCCTTTCGGCAACTCTTCGTTATGGTTTCTCCTTTCCAGTACTCAACGTGAGTTATAAATGGAGTTACCAATTAGACCCGAGTGACTCTTAGTTGTGGCTACTCCTTTATAGTACTCAAGTGAGTTATAACTGGAGTTACCATTTCGACCCAAGTGGTTGCAAACGGAAAACAATGTTGAAAATCAAGATGTTGCTCTTGGTTTCATTGAACCTCCTCACTACACCAATTATAGGTCATACAAACAACTAGCTCCCTTATGGGACGTCAATCAAGACAACATCAGTATTCTTAACTAGAAGATAGTACTACTTGTGTTTTCGAGGACGAAAACTCTTCCTTAAGGGGGAAGTAATGTCAGGACAAGGGTCCTGTACCCTAAGAACTAGGTTAGTCATGGACTACGGCCAAGGGCCGGGTTAGGCAGTGTGGATAGGGGATCCGTTTAGGGCAAGGGGCTAGGAGCCCGCCTATATAAAGGGAGGTTGGGAGGAGGATCTCAAGGCCTAGTTCCCTAATTCATGCTTACATATGTAAGCATGATGATGTATATCCAAGGTTTGGAGTCCTATCAAAAAGAGGCCTTCTCACCTCAATGCTAGTAGTGTGTCTATTTCATCCACATTCGGTTCTCCTTTTTCAAGTGAGTTGACTAGATGGAATAATTTTTTCGTTTTGACGATGGGTACCTACTCCATAAGGGGGGAGAGTGTGTACCGATGGACGCAAACATTTGGCACATATTCTTTATGAATGTCATGACGGTCCAAGTATAGGGCACCTAAGCATAAAGAAGACTTATGTACTCATACACCGATAGTTTCATTGGCGAGGCTTGGATGAGCATGTTCAATTCTATGTCTTGCATTGCCAAAAATGTCAAGTTAATAAAGTAGAGTGCTTGAAGTCAGGAGGTCACTTTCATCCTTTGGACATTCCCAATGGTAAATGAGAGAGTATCTCTATGGTTGTGGATTTTTACCATCGTACAAGGTCATGACTCGGTATGGGTGATTGTAGAGAGGTTGACTAAACTTTGTAAGTTTATTCCAACCAAATCCACCATTAAAACTCCAAAGTCAGCCAAGTTGTTTGTTGAAAATTTGTATAAGCTATATGGATTGCCTAGTAATATTGTGATCCCAAGTTTAACACTCATTTTTGGAGGGTTGTCTTTAAACGATTGGGAACAAAAATTAATATTAGTACTGCAAATCATCTAGAGAAGGATGTGCAGATTAAACATGTTAATTAGGTGGTAGAGGATATGCTAAGAGCATACATTATCAAGAATCAATCCGATTGGGAAGATTATCTCTCTATTTTGGAGTCTGCTTATAATAGTACAAAGTATGTTACAACGACTAGGTTTAATCCCTTCATACTTATGTGCAATTTTCAACTCAGATCACTAGTTACAGTGGGATTGGTTATTGAGAAAATTTAGCAAGTTAAGGACTATATCAAGACATTATGGATATGCTGCAAAATGCTCGTCAAAATGTTTGACAAGCACAAGACAAATAGAAGAAGTATATTGATGCAGAAACGTCAACAAGTCACTTTCACTGAATGTGAATAGGTATTCTTACGCGTTCCAAAGCATTCCAAAAGTCTGAAAAATGGTTCTACGCCTAAGTATTCCAACTAATGTTTGACAAGCACAAGAAAAATAGAAGAAGGATACTGATGAGAAACATCGACAAGTCGCTTTCACTGAAGGTGAAGAGGTATTCTTAGGTGTTCTAAAGCATTCCAAAAATTTGAAAACTGGTCCTACGTCTAAGTTAGCTTCTAAATATTGTGGCCCATTTAAATACTCAAAGAGAGTTAGAGATATGGCCTACAAACTTTCTTTACATCGTACTCTCGTATTCATCCAGATTTTTATGTAAGTCGTTTATGTAAACTCTAATACAGGGATGAAAATGTAATTGATCATTAGGTTTGGTCAATTTCATTGAACCTCTAACCCAATTGCACGAACCCTTGTGCATTCTCAAATTTCATGATTTACGTACTCGTCATCATGTGCATCCAAGCATTAGTTAAGTAGTGGAAATACATGAAAAAGGTGCCATTTATGAAAACATTAGCGTTCTTAAAAAGAAATACCCCACTTTTGTTTTCGAGGACAAAAGCATTTCTCCAAGGGGGAAGTAATGTGGGGCCAAGGGCTAAGTGGAAAAGTGTCATGGGGCTACCTTATATGAATGGGACAGATGGAGTATTGGTTCCACTTCCCCCGACCTCTCAAATGAAGTCGAGCATCACTCCCTTGAAGAATCTTAGTCCACCTGGCCTTTTGACCCTTCAAATCTATTTGATAAGTGAAGGTAAAATTGCACAATACCTATAGAACTAGCATATGTTTCTAACACAAGGGTTTAGTTGGATTAACTATGGCAAGCATAGAGGCTAATGCTAAAGACACCTTGAGCTTATCAGCACTATAATGTTGTTTAGCTCCCCAAAAGAAAGCTTTGTCTTTGCCTTTTAAGTGGCCCAGTCATAGGAGCAACAAGTTTCGCGTAATCTTTAACTAATTGCATCCTTGTTTGTATCGGCCATGCAGATATCAAGGGTGGGATTAACAAAATCAGCAAAAGGTGAACCCTGATCGAAGGCGAAGTGATGGGTGTTTGGAATGTTTAAAGCCATGGTGCTATGCTTGCTACAGAAGGAAATGAATAACCTCAATTTCTGAAGTCTGAGCACTCAAGTTTAGAACCCCAAAACTGGCATACATGTAGTCGTTTTACAGGAACAAGACACACTTGTAATATTGCAAAAGTTGGCACGGGCACGGTCGGCGCATGCACGTACATGCGACGACCATGCATGTAGCCGAAGTTCTTCTAATCTTCAAATTTGGTTGTCAGAAACTTGTTCTACAAGTGATCATGTTGATTAAGGAATTTTGAAGTTCTGATTGTTCTACAAACTTTTGCAGGTCTATACTTCATGTGCCGTCTTTGCCATAATCCAACCTCAATCCAACTCGACAAACCGAACCACTGCTGTGGAGTTGTTTGTACTCGCGGATTAGCTTGGCCTGGATAAGCCCCTTAGGGTGGTTTTAGAAAAGTGCCATTTAAAATTAAAACGGGAAAATGAGAAGCTTCTTCAATCGACGAGTGATATCGGCTCTACTGAGGAGTGAAACAGATTGCGTCTCCTTGGCAAAGAGGAGATGGCCTATGTTGTGAAACGCCTAGAGTGTTGATGCACTTCAAATTTGCCCACTCGCGTTGGGTTTCATGCAAGTCGACCATCGACAGAGCATGTGTGTAAGGGGCTTTACACGCACAATGGATTGAGAGAGGGAGAGAGAGAGAGCTTGGCTTTCATGCATGAAAAAAAAACAAAGCAACGCCCTCTTTTCTCCTCCCTTTGCTCTGATACCAATGAGAGACCCGAGGTTTCAGTGACAAGGCACTCCTCCCATTCAACCCCCTATTTAAAGATGAATAGGGGTCCTTGTGCCATCTTTTGTAGGACTACTTGTGTCCTCACATCATAGTTGTATATAGAGGGGCATCCTTAAATATGTATAGGAAAGTCCGCCTCTAGGGGCCATTCGCACCATATTGTGGACACATTGCTACATGGTTGGCATAACTTAAGTCACTATGGCTCCAATATCTCTTTGAAAGGGTGCACACATGACGATTTACTAGCAAGGAATTCTGCGCAGCCGAAAATTTAGCACACTGCCGCCAAGCCTTCTTCACGCACACAATCTACCCCATCTCCATCGAACACGCTCTCTCTCCCCTTTGCTTTTTGCGAGATTGGTGGGCTGCAATGGCTAACTACGTCCCAAGCCCTACTTTGACGGGTTTGCCGCAGCGCGTTGGAGATTCTTGCCACGTCGTTCTTTCTTGCCGCTGCAATTCAAGATGAGCTCCATGTGCGCACCTCTTGAAAGTGGTTAGCTAATTTGCTCTGACACCCGGCCCTTGGCCATTCTCCACAACGAATTGAAATCACATAAGTGTTAGAGCTTCCGCCTACCACTCAAGCGCTGCCGCCTCTCTCCGCATGCTCACGTTTGCAGATGGCCAATGCTTGAAGAAGCTGGCCGTCCGTTGACATGGTTTGGAGGCCAGCTATTCGCTGGCCGTGTGACACCCCCCCTCTTCTTGCCCCCCTCTAAAGTCTTGAGTTCCGGGAAAGACATTCGGCAGCAGGAGATGCGAAACAGCTGAAGCGGCTGAGAGCAAGGGAGGGCGGGGGGACACGAGAGCCAGAGCGCGAATCAGAAGATGGGTGTGGAGCAGCAGCTCGAGAAGAGCGATGCAGAGGCGCCTCTTGTGGTAGGCCTGCAGCCCCTCGCCCTCGTCGATCAAGTGGCAAGAGTGGATTGGTCCCTTCTCAACTCCATTCCTGGCGAGCGTGGAGGCTCTCAACGGGTAACACACACTCTCTCTCTCTCTCTCTCTCACACACACACACACACACCTCACATTGGCACCTACTCGCTTGGATAGTGCTTTATCGAGAATTTTTTCTGCATTGGGCTATTTGCATACATCGTGAGCTTCATTGCCTGAGATTTGTAATGCCTTAATGCATTTGTCCAAAATGGCATAGAGATTTTCTCTTCGTCTATGGGAGGCTGTTCTACTCTTTGGCATAGCTGGGTCACGCAAATGGATGAAATGAGCTTAGTTTAAATGTTGCTGTGAGTTTTTAAACCAAGAACACAATCACTCCAACAGCAAACAGCATTTGCTTAGCTGGTACATGGTTTGATTATGGGGTGACTGGTTTCAAATCTTGGAAGCTGTTCTCTGCTCTCTGACACATAGGCTCCACCTTCTTGAATCACCCTCTTGCTTTTCATTGTATGGTGCCGAATTCACAGCTGTGTGCAATTTCTATAACTTGGCCGTGAGCTTGAAAGCAATGATTGCGTTTAGTATTGTCTACATTGAAACTCTATGTCATCTAGAACCAGACTTTTTAAAAGGTATGCTAAATCAGGAGGAAAAGTTTTTAATTGTGACGAGGTAAGCAGTAGCCATGTGGGCTGAAGTTGAAGCAATGACGGGCCATGTGTAGAATTTGTGGAAAGAAAGTCTATTGCAATTCAATGTTTTTCGGTGTCTTAAGAAACATTTTGCCTCTAATTAGAGGAGGTGTGTAGTGGCTTTTACTTATTTTATTATTATTGTATTTTATGTTTTCTTTTTCTGGTGATTTTCTTTCTTTTCCCCCAAAATTCTTTATTTGGGCAAGTGGACAATGTTAGAGTTCATGTATCTCTCCGGATTTGTCCAGTCGGTCCCAATTTCTCCCAGGGACAGATGCTAGGGAGCGAGGCCTGTTTTGTGGTTGTGCCCGGCCAGCGTGAGGTAGGTTTTCTCATGGCGGGTTGTGTTTAGCCTTGGGTTTTGGTTCAGTTCCATGGTCTACTGTGCTCCTTTTGCCCTTAGGAGGTTTCTCCTTTTCCTTGCAGTTCAGTGCTTTCTTAGAGCACTAGGAGCACTAGGGATAGCTGCTCCTATCTTGCCCTATTTTTTCCATTTATTGGGATTTATGCTAGGTTATGGAGCCTTCTGGCTGCGTTGGGCAGGTTGGGGCAGCATGTATATATGCAGGGGGAGGGTCACCTCTTACAACATTGCAGTTGTGCCTAGAGGGGGGCGCCCTCCCTTGGATGTCCCAAAGGGGCTTGGTGGAGAGGCAGAACAGCCAGTGTTTTTGGCTTGGATCAGCCCAGCGTTTTTGCTCAGCAGTTCAGTCCTAGCGTTTTTCATGGGCAGCAGATGCAGTGCTCGGAGATCATCTCTATGGTGCAACGAATACCTTCTCAAGGCAGCCTTTCACAGGCCTTGTGCCCATGGAGGAGCAAGTTTCCTTGACTGAGATCTAGATCCACATTTAGATTTAGCCAAGAGGAGATGCACCCAATCTATGCTCTCAGAGCATGTTGGAGGTGATGCGCATGTTGAGGCCGTGACAGTGGTCTCGTGTGCAGGAGCAGTTGGTAGTGTCAGTAGTAGTGGCAAGCATGTGCACCTCGGGTCGATCCATTTGGCATGTCAGTTCTATGCCGGACCACCCTTGGTCACTTGTATGAGCAGATTGTTATCAGCAATGGAGAGCCTTTCCCAGATCTCTCTCTCTCTCTCAGATATCCTTTCTCTCTCTATCTCAGTGATCTCTCTTTTGCACAGGTGTGTCTTGTTCATGTGTTTGGCATTGCAGGTGTTCTAGATCGGAGTCGAGGTACCCACCGGATCACGATCTAGTCCTTGTCTTCATTGCATCTTCCACTGCCACCTTTGACAGACAAGACTTAATGTTTCCATGACAATGCATGGCTGTGTAGAAGTGGATGAGTGGGCCACGAGGATGGCTTGAGTTTTAGCGAGCTGCGCCGGTATATTGTGTGTGCACAACATAACGTGGAGAAAAGTTTCAAATATATTTTCATTTTAATCATATGCCAAAGATCTCCCAAGATGAGCTCTAAGAAACACGTGCAAAATTTAAAGAGAGATGTCACGTGCACATCTAAGCCTATGTATACGTGGACAAGCTACTTCATGACATGGGTTCTGTTCAGTTAGCTTAGGAAGTGATCTGGCACTTTTGTGAGTCTGTTCGCAGAACGTGCATGTCCAGACACTTAGAGTAGATGCATATCCGTTGGTTGCACACAGCATGATCATCAGATTTCCATAAGAACCCATCAAGAGCATTTTTACAGTGCATAGACCTATTTTCCCTATTTTTGACATTTTTCACTTATTATTTTTAAGTGACTTTTGTTGGAAACTAGGTAGGGCAATTTTGCTAAGCTTGTATATAAGAAAGCTAGGGCTAGCACTTTCTGGCAGAAGAGGCAGCAGGAACCATGTCACGTGACACATCCAACCCTATGTGTCCGTGGACAAGCTACAGCACGACAAGGGTTCCGTCAGTCCCGTCAGTCTAGATTAGTAATGGCACTTTTGTGAGTTTGTTCGCAGACTGTGCATGCCCAGGCACCTAGTGTAGATGCATATCCTCTGGTTGCACACAACATGATCATAAGCATTCCCATTAGAATCCATCAGGGGAATTTTCTAGTGCATTTAACCTATTTTTCCTATTTTTGACATTTTTCACTTATTAATTTAAGTGAATTTTGTTGGAAAGTAGGGAGGGCAAATTGAGTAAGTTTGTATATAAGCAAACCTAGGCTAGCTCTGATTGGCAGAAGAGCAAGGAGAACACAGGCCACAAGCAGCAGGTTCCCCCTCTCTCTCAGCAAGACCAACCCTTGGGCGTTTTCCCTCCAAGCAAGAACCTCAGCTTCCTAGCGTCTTTGATCAAGGTTATCCTCGCCAAGACCTCCCATCCTCTAGCATTTTTTATCAAGAGCATGATCGCCAAGACTCCCCTTCCCTAGAGTTTTCCATCAGCAGATCTTTATCGCCATAGATCCTCCCTCGCTGGCGTTTTTTAGCATACCATGATCGCCCGCATCCTTGGCGTTTTCAGCAGTGCATAGCAGCAGATTTTCAGCGTTTTGACCGCCCCAAAAGAGCGGTTTTTCAGCCAGCAGAATTCAGCCAAACCAGCGTTTTTGGTCCCAGTAGAATTCAGCCATTAGCGTTTTTGGACAGCAGATAAAGAGCATCAGATTTCAGCCATAGCGTCGGTCTCGTCATCCCCGTCGTTGACATCGACATAGCCTAGACTCGCATCAGTCACATGCATCCACTTTGTATCGGTTTATGCAATCAATAGTAGACTACTCTCGCCAATGAGAGTGGGGCCCTTGGAGGAGGGTTTTACAACGTCTCTAGTGTCGTATTCTCTTCTCTCTCTATCTCTCAGTCTCATACACTTTCACGCAGAGTGTCCATTTACTTTGTTTGTGTCCATTGCACTCTCTCGTTAAGAACGGAAGGCTCTTCCTTCCATAAGAACAAAGGAACCTTGAGCACAGTTCGGAGCACTCATCTTGAGCAAAATTTAACATTCATTTCGCTGCACCTAACATTGGTATCAGAGCTTTGGCAGTGTTCTATATCACTTAAGGAAAGAACCACAAGAATCACAAGAATTTTTTTTGCTTGTTGCGGTCGCACGAACCCAAGTTCACTTGGGCGTGTCGATTCCTAATCGTGTTTTTGAAGAGTGACAGGAATCCCAAGAAAGAAGGGCTTGTCCAGTCTCCCCTTGTGCCTCTTTTCACTCATTGAGAGCGGACCGTGCACTTAGCGGCCGGCCAATCAACGTGAGGTGGGAAAAAGCAACCTTGGGTGAGCGCAAGGCCGCCAAGGGGTGCGCCCGCAGAAAAGAGCAAAAACTCGGATGAAGAGAAGATCCTTCTCGAACATAGATTCCAAGCTAAAGAAGAACCTCAAGAACCTCAAGACCCGCAAGAACATTAAGACCCTCAAGACCCTCAAGAACCAAGACCCCCAAGAACCCAAGTTCCTCGTGAACTTAAGAACCCAAGACCACAAGAACCCACAAGAACCCACAACTTCAGTGGATGGTCATCACTCGAAGCAGAATGGATACTTCGCTTGGAGGTGATGAGCATGAGAGAGGCGAAGAAGAATTTTCCCTACCAGGAGGTTTTCCGACCCTCCCACTTCCCCTTCTACGCCAAGGATTACACTAACTCCTATGGAGGCTTTTGACAAGGAGCTAGAAAGTGACGAAAGTATGGCAGCCATAGAGCGTAGATACGAAGAATGAATGGCAGCCATAGAGCGTGAGCACGAGCGCGCGAACAAAGAAAAGCAAAATTTGATCGCGAGAACAAAGAATGACAAGCAGCATTTGATCGCGAGATCAAAGCAAGACAAGAGAAGGGCGACCAACACATGAAAGAATTGTGGCGACTTTTTTCTATTGTGCACGCGCAGTTTGCACAGAATCAGGAAAAGGAGACTCTCTCAGTCTCTTTGAAATGATCGAGGACATGGATCTCCCAGCTACACGGATCGCCTATAGAATCTAGATACACGTCGGACCAACCACCCGACCATAGCCACCATTTGGCAGCTCCCCGTGCTGGGGCCAACGTCCGAGGATGTAGGCGTGCACCTGTAAGACCGAGCGTCCCATACCACCCGGCCTCACCTCCTCGAGGTGACCTCGCGCACTCCTAGCCTCACGAGCTAACCACTTGCATCGATAATTGTAAATTAGGCCTTGGCCCCCCTTTTATAATAATGGTCGGCCACACTGGCCGGGTTCACTCTACGTCCGCCCGGACACTGGACGCCCATCCCGACGGCATCTGGGCTAGATCCCCTCTCCTATGAGCAGGACATAACATACTTCCCCCCTTAAGAACCATTGATGTCCTCATCAATGAAGTGGGGATAGTGAGCCTTCAAAGCTCTAACAGGTTCCCAAGTAGCAAACCTTTCAGATTGACCCTTCCATTTAATTAAGTACTCGTCGTAAGCTTTTTGACGTGAATGACGGGTACGATGATCTAAAACTGCTTCTGGTTCTCGAGGAATATACTCAGTTTGCATATCTTGCCACACATTTTCCTTGATAGGCACAACCACGTCGGCTTCGCCCAATTTGACTTTAAGGCGGCTGACATGAAACACTGAATGTACACTAACATCCGAAGGAAGAGCTAGTTTGTAGGCAACTTGGCCAATTTTCTTTGTGATCTGGAACGGACCACAATATCTAGCTGAAAGCTTATAATGTTTTCCTGTTCGCATAGTCTTGGAATCCTTGGGTATCTTCAGATAGACCCATTGTCCCACATCTAGAGTCCTTGGAGATCTCTTTTGATTAGCATAAGTAGTGACTCAATCACGAGCCGTTCTTATACTATCCTTAGCATTCGAGCATTTCCTGCATGTCATACAGGAAATCACGAGCTTGGCGTTCCTTGACTTTCTCTAAGCCAATAGCAATTGGGGATTTAGGCTCAAATCCATACATCAGCATGAACGGGCTAAATCCAATAGCAAAATGCTTGCTACTATTATAGGCAAACTCTAACTGTGGAAGATACCTTTCCCAATCAGACTGCCTGTGAGAGACATAGGCTCTCAACATGTCTTCTAATGTCTGGTTCATCCTCTGAGTTTGTCCATCGGACTCAGGATGATCAGAAGACGACATACTCAACTTCGTCTGAAGATGAGCAAAGACATCTCGCCAAAATCGGCCAGTGAACTTAATATCTCGATCACTGAGGATATCTTCCGGGAGACCATACAGCTTATAAAGCTGATCGACAAATAAAATTGCCAACTCATGGCTTTTAACTGTCGACTTCGTTGGTATAAACTTCGCCATTTTTGTGAGTCTATCGACCACAACCCAAATAGCTTCATTGCCCCGACTAGTATTTGGCAAACCAACGATGAAGTCCATGGAAATACTCTGCCACTTGGCATATGGGATTTCCAATGGATGTAGCAGGCCAGCTTTTTTAAGGCGCTCTGCCTTATTGACCTGACACTGAGCGCATCTCTTCACATAGCTCTCTATGTAAGAGCGTATTCTTGGCCAATAGAAATATCGCTTGACCAAAGTCAAAGTTCTCTGGATGCCTGGGTGCCCAACGCTAGGAACATCGTGACATTCGCACAAAATCCTTTGTTGAATCTCATCGATTGCCGGCACGCAGGCTTTACCATTTCTGAACAATAGTCCACCTCTAATGGAATATTGTTGCTGTCTCGCCTCTCGAGCACGACTCTCTTGGGTCTCCAGACCACCCAAGCTTGTATGCGAGTCATGCCCCGCTTCGACCTCGTTCCATATCTTGCCAAAATGGCCATCGGAACGACATAGCCCTCGGAGAGAGAGATAGAAATCCATCGAGATTTCAGCCATAGATAAGGCATTAACCTTAGGAATCTTGCTGAGTGCATCGACAACTCGATTGTTGGATCCTTTTCTATAACGGATCTCAAAGTCAAACTCTTGCACCCATCTAGCCTTCCGGCCTCTGAGATCACCCTGATCACAGATATAGCGCAAGGACCGATGATTTGTCCATGCAACAAACGTAGAGCCATACAAGTAGTGCCGCCATTTTCTCAGGGCGTGGACTACGGCGTAAAGCTCCTTCTCATACGTTGGATAACGTATCTCAGCGTCAGAAAGCTTCTTACTTTCATACGCAACAGGACGTCCATCCTGGTATAATGCCGCACCAATAGCATAATCACTAGCATCCGTTTCAACCACAAACGGTTTGCTAGGATCCACAATTTTCAATATTGGCGCAGTAGTCACCAAGTGCTTTAGTGTCCGAAAGCTCTCGTCGAGACTCTCATTCTAGACAACAGGGGGATTACCTTTACGATGAGGACCCGAAGTCTTCGGCCCTTTCACCCCTCCTTTTAAAAGTTGCATAAGTGGAGCAGCAACTTTAGAGTAATCCTTGATAAACTTGCAAAAGAATCCAGTAAAGCCTAAAAAGGACTTTACTTGGCGTACATTCTTCAAAATGGGCCAATTTCGCACTTTATCCAACTTTTCACGGTCGACGCGAATTCCATCGCGAGTAATGATGTGACCCAAGTACAGAAGCTCTTTCTTAAAGAATTCACACTTAGAAGCCTTAGCATAAAGCTTCTCAGTTCTCAGTACTTCGAGAACAGTGCATATATGCACTAGGTGCTCAGACAAACTTCGGCTGTAGATCAAGATATCATCGAGAAATACAACAACGAAGCTGCCTAAAAATGGTCTCAGCAGATCATTCATCATCTGCTGGAACGTAGCTGGAGCATTGGTCAAACCGAAAGGCAAGACCAAAAACTCGTAGTGACCATAACGCGTATGGAAGCTTGTCTTAGGAATATCTTCCAGTTTGATCCGTATCTGATGATAGCCTGATCGCAGGTCTATCTTCGTAAAATACAACGCTCCATGGAGCCGATCTATCAGATCGTCCATGCGCGGGAGCGGATACTTGTTCTTGACAGTGAGCTTATTCAACTCCTTGTAATCCACGCAGAAGCGCATAGTGTTATCCTTCTTCCGAGAAAGTAACACTGGCGCTCCCCACGGGGACTTACTTGGTCGAACAAAACCCCTGCCGAGATAATCTTTTAGCTGTCGCTGAATCTCGTCCTCTTCGGTTTTACTAAACCGATAGGGTTGCTTTGAGAAGGGTTGGCTTCCAGCCACCAACTCAATGCCATGATCTACTCCTCTTGAAGGTGGCAAGCTAGGAAGTAGATCATTAGGAAAAACATCCTTGAAATGAGTCATGATTTCTCGGATATGGTTGGATTCGTCGGAATCCCTAAGTTCAATAGAAGAACATGAAACATTTTTACGAAATTTAGTGGTGACAGAAGTACCAAGCACTAATGAATCAAACCAAGCAGATGGTACACATTGATAAAAGTCAACATCAGAAGACTTTATTTCTTTATACATTTCCAAAGCAGCAACAACTGGTATTGCAAAACCATTATTTACAGACTTCTGATTACAAAGCGACACAGATACATGAGGCTTGTTCTGCTTAACAAAAACAAGAGACTGATGTACATAGTCTATATACAATGAGTCTTGTTTATCATAAACCATGGAATTCCTGAAATAACATCTGCTCTGTCCAAGCGCATGATGTGGAAATCCAGGTTCTCTTTGTAATCAGCTAGCTCGAGCGACAAGTCTGGAACCATCCGATTCCATACATCCGTATCCATGCCATGAGCCATCTTCACGCGATACTCATGGTCACTGTCCTGCGTCCGTAGGCTGAGCTTTTGCACCAATTTTGCATCCACAAAATTGTGTGAGCTTTGATTATCAAGGAGTACGGTCACGTCGTGACCATTGATCTTCTCGGGGAAACGGAGAAGATCGTGTTTATCAAACACTTTGGTGCTAAAAGTACAATTAGTGCATGAACTGTGCGCTAAATGATGGATTTCAACTTGAATGACATCAGAGTTACTTGAGATCTCGTGAATTTGAACCGAAGGACGGCCTTACGGTTTCTTCGTCTTCTTCTTGGGGCAATCTTTGATTTGGTGACCCGTTTGGCCACATCCGAAGCAAGCCCCCTTCTTCACTGCATCCGCAACTGAAGCATTTCTGGCTTTCTTCTTCTCCTGAGAAGATCTGGCGGTGATTTGGACTTATGTTGGAATCGAGGTTGCTTCCTCGAAGCACCCTCACCGGATTGATGGTCTGCAATTCTTTTCTTCTCATAATTCGCTCCATTTATTAAATGGAACGTCCTAGCCTTTGCCACTGCATCCTCGACATCAGTCGGGCTTTATTTTTGCTCAAGGCCCAACGGTAATCCTCATGTAGTCCCAGCAGATACATGTGCATAGTGTGCGTAGAATCCACCTTGCAGAAGGTGAGCGCCTCTTTGAAAGCCGTCGTATACTTATCAAAGGACAGAGTTTTCATCGAAAGACACTGCCGTTTGGCATAAGCTTTCAAAGGGTCCATTTCGGCGAATTCCCTCTTGAATTTCACACAAAAGTTAGCCCACGTCGTAGGCTTCTCTGTCATGTCACGCCACCAGGTAAGCGCCTTACTGCGCAGATAGAGAGGAATCGTCTGAATCCTCCATTCATCATGCTCCCCATGGAGATCAAAGTATGTGGTCCACTGGTGCAACCAGTTATTCATGGCCAGTTCCGTACACTCCTTCTCTTCACCTGAGAAATTTGTAGTTTTGTACGGAATTGTGGTAGTCGGACCACCCTGCAAACGGCCAAAAGCAGCAAGCTACATCCGCAATTGTTGGAGATGGGTTTCGCCCTCGGAAATACGTGCAGTCGTCGACTGAGCCATATTTTCGAGAGTAGAAAGTCGGGAATTGAGCCCCTGTACGACCCCTTCGAGAGAGGCCAAGCGAAGGTTCGTCTGAACATTCGCGTTTTCCAGAGCGGTAACATGCTGGTCGAAACTCTAGAAAGTGCTTGTAATCCATGTGTAGAGAGCATGCGTGAATGGAATTTGAATGTTACCTGGCGTGTCGTCACACTGCACATCTGAGCTGAAGGAATCCATGGCGAAGTGCGTGAAAAAACTGGAATTTGCACGCAAAGCTGGGCCTTTTCTACACTTTTTGGTCGTGGAACATTGAAGTTCGAGGAGCTCCACGCGTCAGCGTGAGCGTTTGAAGGCGAGCAAGTGATGGCGGGAGTGCGAGAGCGCGAGCAGGTGAGAGAGGGAGAGCTCAGGTGACGAGCAGAGGAGTGAAAAGAGAGATCTCTGTAGACTTTTGAAGTCTTTGTAAGTGATTTATTAACAATATGCAGGGTTCACACTTTAACTTAAAAATTTAAAGTGTCCTGATTATACTTAAAAAAACCTCAAGTGACCAAGTCACTTAAAAGAAGTTTAAAAAATCCTTGGCCATAAAATAAGACAGCGTAAAAAAACTCCAGCGCTGCCTAAAAAAATTGAACGCTGCTTGCTCTGTACGGATGCCGTGTGGAGAGAAAGAGGGAAACAACTGCACGTGCCTGCTCGTGGCTAGCACACAAAGGATGTGCCGATTGGGAGCCAGCGTGGAGAAGCAACCAACGTGGAGGAGAACGCATCCTCTCACTTGCTCTGCCTTGTACCTCCCTTGCAAGCTTGAAGTGCGCAGGCAGAAGAGAGAGGTAAATCTCTCATTCTCTCTCTCTGAGAGTTTACAGAGATTGACCAGCGGTCTCTCTCTCTCTCTCTCTCTCTCTCTCTCTCTCTCTCTCTCTCTCTCTCTCTCTCTCTCTCTCTCTATGCTTCGCACAAAGAAGGAGATTACAGAGGGTTGTTTAAAAAAAAAAAAAACATACTGTATGCTGAATTTAATCCAAAATCAGCGAATTAATAAGCAACATACTGATTTTCATCGAAAACCAGTAAAATCAACGAGTAACCCTCGAATTTTCAACAGTTTCACCCGCCAATTTGCTGATTTTTATCAAAAATCAGCAACATAGTATCAATTTACACCTGCAAACATACTCATGAGAAGAAAATAGTCAATTAAACAATTATATCATCGAAAATTGCATGAAATAAAGACTATCCGACTTAAATCAGTCTGCAGGTGTGCACACGGTCCTTCGTGCAGCCAAGCCGGCTCTGATACCATGAAACGAATGAGGAGATGGATCTCCCAGCTACACGGACCGCCTACAGATACACGTCGGACGAACCACCCGACCATAGCCACCATCCGGCAGCTCCCCCGTGCTGGGGCCAAGGCGTGCACCTGTAAGACCGAGCGTCCCATACCACCCGGCCTCACCTCCTCGAGGTGACCTCGCGCACTCCTAGCCTCGCGGGCTAACCACTGGCATTCTGCCAGTGGGGGTCGATAAGTGTAAATGAGGCCTTGGCCCCCCTTTTATAATAATGGCCGGCCACACTGGTCGTGTTCACACTACGTCCGCCCGGACACTGGACGCCCATCCCGACGACATCTGGGCTAGATCCCCTCTCCTATGAGCAGGACATAACACTCTTCTTCTCCCAAGCATGACACACGGAATTTGCATGATGATACGCATGATGATTTGAATGAAGATGACAATGACAAGCATGATCAAGATGTGATTTCTCACAAGCATGATGATTTGCATGAAGATGACGTGATTGTTCACAAGGATGATGAGTTAGTTGATGCTTTTTCTAGCGAAGCTAACCTCGTTGTAGATTCGATCAATCACGAAGGATCGATCTTGGCTCTCGAGCCTAGGTCCAAAGCACCCCTTCAGGAAGAACCAATCTTGGCTCTCGAGCCTAGGTTCAAAGAACCTTCACAGGAAGTATTATGAGTTCTCATGATTCATACGCACGCATTGTTCGAGTGTTTCATTCGTGATCCTTTCCTGTATTTTCGTCAGCGTCTTTATGTGATCCCTTTTCCTAGGCATGACATATTGTACGTTGAGCACGTTTCACTCATGAATGAGCACGAATGTATGCGGATTGTTCATGAAAAGCTGAAAAGTATATATGTAAGGAAGTCACATTCCATGTCTCTTCCTTGGCATGACACATTCGTAGAACGAGCACATGAAAGTATGAGCACCAAGCATGGGCATTTCCGTTGTAAATTGCCATAGTTGATTGCTTTAGATCAGAAGAGAAAGATTCGATCTCATTGCTTGCGTGTGTGTGATGAACGGCTTGGCACTCCGTCTCTTCGTTCATCTACATTGCATGCACAGTCTTTTAGGAAGACAAGATTTTTTCCAGTCACCTTACATGGAATAGGTACGTTCATGGTTTTGTGTTGGAAATGGTTTCAGGAATTTTCAGCAATGGAGATTCTTGAAGAAGAAAGAAGTACGACTCCGACGAAGTTGAAGCATTGAAGGAGCCACAGAAGACTTTGTGTCGCTTTCTACGCGGCCCAAAGAAGCAAGCGTTGCAGACCTTTATGAAGTTAAAGTACCGCACGACCCACACATCTGAGTGGGCCGGCGAAGAGTCTCTTTCAGGATTCCGGATGCTATTGGCTATCTCCCTCGACGCCATACAGTTCGGTACTAGTACCTCACTTTGAATAGAAGGGGATGTCACGTGACATCCAACCCTATGTGTCCGTGGACAAGCTACAACACGACAAGGGTTCCGTCAGTCCAGTCATTCTAGATTAGTAAGTGTTCTGGCACTTTTGTGAGTCTGTTCGCAGACCGTGCATGCCAAGGCACTTAGTGTAGATGCATATCCTTTAGTTGCACACAACATGATCATAAGCATTCCCATCAGAATCCATCAGGAGAATTTTCCAGTGCATTTAACCTATTTTCCCTATTTTTGACATTTTTCACTTATTAATTTAAGTGACTTTTGTTGGAAAGTAGGTAGGGCAAATTGAATAAGTTTGTATATAAGCAAACCTAGGCTAGCACTAATTGGCAGAAGAGCAAGGAGAACACAGGCCATAGGCAGCAGGTTCCCCCTCTCTCTCAGCAAGACCAACCCTTGGGCGTTTTCCCTCCAACCAAGAACCTCAGCTTCCTAGCGTTTTTTATCAAGTTCATCCTTGCCAAGACCTCCCATCCTCTAGCGTTTTTGATCAAGAGCATCATTGCCAAGACTCCCCTTCCCTAGCGTTTTCCATCAGCAGATCTTCATCGCCATAGATCCTCCCTCGCTGGCGTTTTTCAGCATACCATGATTGCCCGCAACCCTGGCGTTTTCAGCAGTGCATAGCAGCAGATTTTCAGCGTTTTGACCGCCCCAAAACAGCGGTTTTTCAGCCAGCAGAATTCAGCCAAACCAGCGTTTTTGGTCCCAGCAGAATTCAGCCATTAGCGTTTTTGGACAGCATTAGATAAAGAGCATCAGATTTCAGCCATAGCGTCGGTCTCATCATCCCCGTCGTCGACATCTACATAGCCTAGACTCGCATCAGTCACATGCATCCACTTTGTACCGGTTTGTGCAATCAATAGTAGACCACTCTCGCCAACGAGAGTGGGGCCCTTGGAGGAGGGTTTTACAACGTCTCTGGTGTTGTATTCTCTTCTCTCTCTATCTCTCAGTCTCATACACTCACGCACAGTGTCCATTTACTTTGTTTGTGTCCATTGCACTCTCTTGTTAAGAACGGAAGGCTCTCCCTTCCATAAGAACAAAGGAACCTTGAGCATAGTTCGGAGCACTCATCTTGAGCAAAGTTCAACATTCATTCCGCTACACCTAACAAACCAAGGTTCAGCAGACACCTTCTCAGCATGAACCCTCGGCAGGAGACATAGCGTTTTTAGCCAGCAGACCCCCGCAAGGCCTAGCGTTTTTCAGCATGAACAGCCCCCTGGCGTTTTTGCATTGAAGATCAGCCCGGCGACAATAAGACACAGTAGATCAGGCCTAGCATTAGCAGATTCGACAGCAACAGCAGATCAGCCCTAGCGTTAGTAGATTTCCTCCGCAGATAACAGAATTCAGCCCTAGTGTTTTGGTTGCAGATCAGCTGTCACCAGCGTGTGACTACTATCTATCCTTTTTGTTGATTTCTTTCTTATTATCTATTTACTTTCACTTTTTGGAAACACCCCTCGGGAAATCTAACTGCCTTGCATTGCATAGCTAGTGTGGAACTGTCCAGAGGGAGTCCAGGCCTGAGGGCAAGAGACCACTAAGGTTGGACAAGGACTATGGTTAGCCAAGTGGGGTCATTGACTAGCCAAAGTGGAATCCTTTGCTACAGAGGCTACATTTCAGTTCTGGATGTGGCCGCACTGTACAAAGAGGGTCGGATGACCTAGAAAGATACAATGGCAGCATCTCCTAAAATTTAGGGAACTGCTATTTTGGGACCTGAAAATGTGTTGACGTCATTACCTCCGGAATGACAAGGGGAACATTTTCTTACTCTGCCGTGAAGTCAACTGGGCAACCGGTTGGGATATTTTTAGACGGCAACCCCGAAACGGGAAAATGCTTATAAATGTGCCAAGTGGCACCTTCTGGTGCACTTGCCTCATGCAACAAGAAGTGGCGCTGAATTTAGGAGGGGGAGAGCCTCATTTTCAGATTTGTCACAGGTTAAGAGCTATGGAGTGCTTGCTTTCCCTCTTATGCACAGTGCGGTGCCAGGAGTGATGCCCTGCATGCTACGCACTGCCCTCTCTCCCCTTTGGCAGTATGTTATGCCCCTCTAGTGGGCTCTTCATTTGACCAATGTACAACTGTGTGGGTTCATGCGCGATTGCCGAGGCAAGAGCCTCTTGCACAGGTACTGGATTAGCTAGCGGCTAATTCCCCCGCAGGTACAGGTGAATTCGGAGAGGTTTCACGCCAGAAATCTCGTCCGATTCAAAGGGCAAGTAGCCCTACAGGTGCGGGAGCTCGAGGACTTGCTACGGATGCGACCGGCACGCGAAACGGAGCCCGAAACAGTGAATTACAGCCTGCTGTGTATTTTTGCAGGTTTAGGGTTTTGGCCCTAAACGGACCCTAATACCCCCAGGAGGTTCGGGGACGCAAGGGGACCGTTGTACAGGTGATCTGGCACATTTTCAGGGCTGAAAACAGAGAATTCAGCGTGCTGCAGATTCTCGCCAGGTTTTGCAAAGTGCCCGTATGCGTCGGGAAAGTCAGTCAATGCGTGGGAATACTGACTGTGAAGGGTCCTAGTACAGTTATGCTGCCGAAATCAGGCCGGAACAGTTGAAATTCAGCCAAGTTTGTGCGGGGCAGCTTGTAGGGATCCACAACATTTATTCCCTCTTTTAAAGAATAAAGAAATACCGAAAGGGGCGCCTAAGTTAGGGGCCAATCTGGTGTCGGTCTTCTCATACAGGTGCATTCTAGCATCTGTATCCCATTCCCCTCTCTTGTGTCACTATAGCGCAGGTAAAATAGACGACTAATAATGGGTGAAAGCTAAATCAAGGTTTGAAGTAAAGTCTACCGCCCTTTTTGGATTGTACAGGCCGGTTTCATCAGCCCTTGGCGTTTTGCAGTTCCATCGCGACAAGATCCACAATAGCATCAGCGTTTTCAGTTTTCAGCAGTCAGACATCGCAAAACAAGTCCTGAACCTCTCAGGTCTCACCTTCGTGCAGCGGATCTTCGCAGCACGGTCAGATCCAACAAAGTTTGTAGTTTCAGATTTTCCACTATTACCTTCTTGGAGAGAGCAAAGAGCACACAGGGGACCCGAGTAGAAGTTGAAGTACTAACATCGAACCGCATTCCTTTTTGGCTCGCTGCAGCTCGCACCTCTCCCCCCTTGCGCCATCGCCCTCCCTCACTCCCTCGCGCTGCTCTCCCGCTTGTCCACCTCGCGCTGCCCCCTTCCCCTCGCGCTACCCCTGCTGCTGTCCGCTGCACTGGCAGCCCGCAGCTGCCCGTTGCCCAGCTCAGCCAGCTCTCCCTGCCGCCGCCCCCCCCCCCCCCCCCCCCCCCCCCTCACGCTACCCCCCGTTGCTGCCTGCTGCCCAGCCAGCCCGAAGCAGCTCCCGCAGTCAACCTCGCCAGCCCGCCCCCTCCCACTGTCCGCCCCCCTCGCTTGCTTTTTACCGTTAGCCTTCTCCCTCTCCATTCTTGCTTGACGGGCGTCGCCAGCACCTTTGACGTGCTCGGTCCAACAGGTCTCCCCCCCCTTTCTTTCGTCGACGATCCTCCGCCTTTTCTTTACCAGTAGCAGACACAGATGGCGGCTCATGCTACACCGCAGAGGGACTCCAATGAAGCCCCCTCGCCCGACCGCTGAGCCCACCATTCGACTTGCTCTTACGCCGGCAAAGCAAGCGAGCCTTGCCACAGAGGTAGAACGCTTGCAGGCGACTTCTGTCATCTGCAAGGTTCTCGGCACTCGTCCCAGCAGAGGAGAGCTGCGAGACCTTCTCTAGGCCCGCCTCCTCGCAGAGGTGGGCAAGATCTTGGATGTCCAGATTCTCGGACAAGGGTACTACCAGATTGAGTTCGAGACTTCCGAGATGGCCTCCAAGGTCATAGCTATGAGTCCATTGGCCATCCGAGCATCACGCGCCCACTTTCGACAATGGCGACATGGTTTTGACCCGTCTTCGGATGTGCTAGTAGAGGAGGCGGACATCCCCATCTTAGTCTGCTTTCCGGGTTTACGGAGGGAGTACCTTCCACTTCTCTCTAGGATTGGCTCCGCCATCGGAACTGTCCTGGAGACACCTCGTACGGCAGCATCAGTAGCTGCCAAGGCGGCTGGCATCCCTTCAGTTCGAGTTTTGGTCAGAGATACCCACACGCTCCCGAAGGTCATCCTTCTGCCTCGGGTGAGTGGGGGTTGGTTTAGACAGAGTGTGGAGTACTCGGGTCTCCCGAACCAATGCTTCATTTGCAGACAGATGGGCCACCTAGCGAAGGCCTGTCCACGGAGGAGACCACGACCCGCACCCAGCCTCAGCCCCAGCCTGCCAAGGCTGGGCCGCAGCCACAGCCAGCGACACAGAGCACAGATTCAGCGCCACCCTCCGAGCCTGGGGCTCCAGCGGAGGAGGGGTGGCAGCAGGCCCGTGGCCGTCGACGCCAGGGGCCACAGCGACAGCCTGGCACTCAGAGTGGCCCTCAGGTGCCTACTCAGCAGCAGTGGGTTCCCACGGGGAACCGCTTTGGTCCTCTTGAGCAGGAGGAGCCCCCTATGCCAGCCACCGCCTCCGCTTCACCCTCGCCAGCCGCTCCGCCTTCCGATCTCCCCTCCTCCTGCTCATGCCCTCCCCCGCCCTCTGCTACCGCTCACTCCCCACCTCGCCCCCCCCATATCTCTGCCGCCCCACCCCGCTTCTCCTCTCCCCCGCCCCCCCCAGCCCCTTCTCCCCCTCCTCCTGCTTCAGTACTACAGTCGGCTCAGGAGACTGGACCCTTGCCGGCGGCCAGGAGATCTCTTGGCAGCGCCTTCGCCACGAGTCGCCTAGCGAGAGAGGGTCAGCCCTTCATGCGGCCCCCACTGCAGATTCAGACTTCTCCTCTTGCAGCTATCCCTCATGGTTTGACGAGCTTTGACCTCCGACGCCGCTGGGATTTCTTCGATTACGGGTTTACTCGTTTTCTTGGCGATTCCGCAGCAGACCACGAGGCAGCCTGCTTCAGAGCCTACGCTTTGTTCCTCGCCGCTAGGGGGACAGAGGCCTTGGACTCAGCAGTTGGTTTCTCCTTCCCCCTATGTGGCAGGACTGAGACAGAGTGGTCCCTCGACTCAGTGGTGGGATGGTTGCATACACAGGTTCTCGAGTTCTCTCACCACATGGGAGAACTTGGCATTACAGATTTGCTGCAGACTTTGTGGCCACTGGCCAAGTTTGCGGTGACACCCCCAGATTCTGCAGGATGTAGACACATTGTGGTGTACTTTTTTGCTGATACGCAGTGTTTGCCTTGCTATGTATTCATTCATGAGGACTCCTGGACAGAGGAGGTTGCTTTACGCACGGCTCGCTCTACTTGGGCTTGGACCAGGCACTCACTGCAGTCTCTCGCCTATCTAGAGGACGCTCGGATGCGGATTACTCCCCATCCAAGCCTGCTTCGAAGATAGCTCGTCTTGCTGCTGCGGCAGCATCTGTTCTCTCTCGCTCCCCATGAGGATCGTCTCGTGGAACGTGCAGGGACTAGGTGGGCCCTAGTTTCAGCGACAGCGGGGCCGATTGCGTCAGGAGCTTCAGTGTTGCCTTGTGGGAGGAGAGATTGATCTCCTTATGCTTCAGGAGCACCATTTGTCTAAGAGCCGCATTCGGCGATGTGGTCAGATCTTGCGTGGACGCTATGATACCTTTTGGTCAGCTGCTTTTGGACCTGGAGGCATCCAGGGTGGGGTATGTATGACTATTGCGGACTCATTACAGCAGGCCATTGTGGGCAGAGGGATTATTGTACCAGGCAGGGCTTAGTGGATTACTATGCAGGTTCAGGGTAGCCTTGTGGGTTTCCTGAACATCTATGCGCCCAATGTGGCGAGTGCTCGTGCAGAGTTTTGGTCACAGATTGTTGAGTCTTTGCCACAGGTTGACCAGTGGTGTGTAGGAGGGGACTTCAACATGTTGGAGGACCCTTTTGACAGGATCGGAGGCAGCCATGCTACTTTGCATGGAGTCGAGTTAGCAGCTTGGGAGAGGTTTTGTATGACGTTGAGGGTCTCGGATACATGGCAGCATTCTGGCTTTGTGAGGCCTCCAGAGAGTCTTGCCTTCTCTAGATCGGACCGCAGAGTGGGAGGAGTGAATCTATCGCGCATAGATCGCTTTTACACTAGTGACCACTTTAGTGACTTGGGGGGATCAGTGGGCATCCTGGCAGGGACATCCTTCTCGGACCATGCACCAGTGATCCTCACAGTGGCAGACAGGCAGAGGAGTGGGAGCACGATGCTTCGCATCCTAGAGTGGGTCTTGTTGGACTTAGCACTCAGAGAGAGGGTCGAGGCTCTATGGACAGAGGGCATGGACAGCCAGGCTCCACGTGCAGACAAAGTGGCCTCAGGCCTAGCTCAGCTTAGCCACAGAGAGAGGCCCGCCCCGCTGCAGCACGTCATTGGCAGGAGGAGGGTCTCACAGTTGAGTTCTTGGCAGCTTTTTGGCAGAGGCTGTGGGACTCCAGACAGCCGAGGCGCGTCACCTTGTTCCAGTGGTTGGTTGCACACAGAGCCACAGCAGTAGGGAGCTGGCTTGTACATAGTGGTCTCTCGGCCGCATGTACAGCCTGTGACCAGTTGGTGGAGAGTCAGCGACACTGTCTTTGGGACTGCCCCTCGGCCCAGCAGGTGTGGCTACGAGTTCTTCGGCTGATGCCTGCCCTCTCCACGGCTCGACAGTACACTTGGGGGGCGGCGGCTTGGTCCACCCTCACGGGCCCGGCACTTCAGTTTGAGCTATCTTCCACCAGCAGGATGATAGTGATACAGGGGGGTCGACCTACACTCCAGCCTGCTACAGACCTTACTCCACAGGAGTGGAGCAGTGAGAGAGCGGAGTGTTGGGAGCTCATCAGCGGCCTAGCTCTCTGGTTCATCTGGCGGGCCCGTTGTTTCCGCATCTTTGAGGCTCGCCGTGTACCACCAGCGGAGACTGTTCGTGACTTTTGGCTAGAGCTGATCCACACTCTCAGAGGACAGCTTGAGGGACTACAGGGCAGCTCCGACCGCATGCGGGAGCGCCGCGAGGCTTTCCTTCGTCTCTGGCGCCCTGGGCCGTTTTACTCCATGGTCCAGGGGGTGCTCAGATGGCACTATTGTCCACCTGTGTGGCTTTTCCCTCCTCCCATCTCTTGATTTAGGCCCATTGTATATATGCTGTTTTTTCATTGGGAGAGTCTCCCCATCATGTTTGTTGTAGCCCTCTCTTGCAGAGGTGGATGTAGCCCTATGGGCAGCTTTCATTAACTAATAGAAGGATCTTTTTCTCCGGAAAAAAAAAAAAAAAAAGTTTGTAGTTTCAGCCCGGAAAACGCAGATTTCAGCATCTGTGTTTTTAGCGCGTCGTCGTCGCATCGACATCGTCATCGACATAGAGTCAGAATTCAGCAGATAACGATTTTCAGATTTCAGCCATTAGCATTTTCAGATTTCAGCCCGTCTCGTCGTCGTCCTCATCGTCGTCGACATCGTCGGCAACTCCAAGCATTGTAAAGATTTGTGCAATCATAAGTAGACCGCTCTCACCATAGAGAGTGGGGCCTTTGGAGGAGGGTTTGACAACTTTTTGGTGTCGTATTCTTCTCTCTCTATCTCTCAGTCTCAGCACCTTCATTCACAGTGTTCATCACTTTGTTTGTTTCCATTGCACTCTCTCACTAAAGGAACGGAAGGCTCTCCCTTCCGTAAGTAAAAGGAACCCTTGAGCACAGTTCGGAGTACTCATCTTGAGCAAAGTTCAACATTCACTTCCGCTACACCTTACATTGGTATTAGAGCTTTGGCAATGTTCTGTATCACTCAAGGAAAGAACCACAAGAACCATAGATTGTTTTGTTGCTTGTTGCGGTTGCACGTAACCCAAGTCCACTTGGGCGTGTCGATTCCTAATCGTGTTTTTGAAGAGTGACAGGAACCCAAGAAAGAAAGGCTTGTTCAGCCTCCCCTTGTGCCTCGTTTCACTCATTGAGAGCGAACCGTGCACATTGTGGCCGGCCAATCGACGTGAGGTGGGAAAAAGCAACCTTGGTGTGAGCGCAAGGCCGCTAAGGGGGTACCTGCGAAAAAGAGGAGAGCTCGGGTGAAGAGAAGATCCTTCTCTAACACAGATTGCAAGCTAAAGAAGAACCTCAAGAACCTCAAGACTCCAGAACCTCAAGACTCAAGAACCCAAGAACCTCAAGACTCCCAAGAACTCAAGAACCAAGACCCACAAGAACCCAAGTTCCTTGTGAACTTAAGAACCCAGTGGATGGTCATCACCCGAAGCGGAATGGATACTTCGCATGAAGGTGGTGAGCATGGGAGTGGTGAAGAAGAGTTTTCTCCACCAAGAGGTTTTTCTGACCCTCCCCCTTCCCCATCTACGCCAAGGATTACACTAACTGCTATGGAGGCTTTCGACAAGATGATGATAGATAGGAAGTTAGAACACGAAGCAAGGAAGTTAGAACGCGAAGCAAGAACAATAGAAAGAAAGGCAGAAATTGATCGTAAGTACCAAGAAAGAATGGCAGCCATAGCACGTGAGCGCGAGCAAGCACGCTTGGAAGCCAACGTAAGACTAGTCGAATTGGATCATGAGCGTGAAGAAAGAGAAGTAGAATTTGCTCGCGAGAACAAAGCAAGAAAAGCAATGCACGACCGACACATGAGAGAGATGTTGCGACTCTTTTCTCAAGTGCAGGCACAAATGTAAGAGATTCGGGAAAAGAAGACTCTCTCCATCTCTTCTTCTCCCAAGCATGACACACATGATTTGCATGATTATAATAAGCATGATGGTTTGAATGACAATGATAAGCACGATGATTTGAATGACAATGATAAGCACGATGATTTGCATGATAATGACAAGCATGATGATTTGCATGAAGATGATGTGATTGTTCACAAGCATGATGTGTTCGTTGATACTTTCTCTAGTGAAGCTAACCTCATTGCAGAGACGATCAATCCCGAAGCACCGATCTTGGCTCCTGAGTCAAGGTCCAAAGAACCCCCTCAGGAAGAACCGATCTTGGCTCTCGAGCCTAGGTCCACAGAAAACCCCCCAGGAATGACTATCCGTTCGAATGATTATTCAGCACGCATTGTTCGAGTGTTTCATTCGTGATCGTTTCCTGTATTTTAGTCAGCGTCTTTATGTGATCCCTTTTCATAGGCATGCCATATTGTACGTTGAGCACGATTCACTCATGAATGAGCACGGATGTATGTAGATGATTCATGAAAAGATGAAATGTTTGCACCCAATGAATTCGCATTCCATGTCTCTTCCTTGGCATGCCACAGTTTCAGAAAGAGCACAAGAAGGATGGAGTATCAAGCATCGGCATTTCCATTGTGATTTGCCATAGTTGATAGATTTAGATAAAAAAGACAAGTTTCGACTCCATTGTTTGGGTGTGTTTGATGAACGGTTTGGCACTCTGTCACTTTGTTGATTTGCATTGCATGCACAACTTGTTTGGAAGACTAGAAGTTTTCCAATCACTTCACATGGAATGGTTATGTTCATGTTTTTGTGTTTGAAGTGGTTTCAGGAATTTTCATCCTCGGAGATTTTAGAAGAAGGTAGACGCATGACTCTAGACGAAGTTGAAGCATTGAAGGAGCCTCAAAAGACTTCGTGTCGCTTTCGGCCGGCCCAAAGAAGCAAGCGTTGCAGACCTTTATGAAGTTCAAGGATCGCACGACCCACACATCAGAGTGGGCCGTCGAAGAATCCTTCCCAGGATTCTAGACGCTGTTGGCAATCTCCCTCGACGCCATACAGTTTGGTACCAATACCTCACTTTGAAAAGGAGGGGATGTCACATGCACATCTTACCCTATGTGTACGTGGACAAGCTACTTCATGACATGGGTTCAGTTCAGTTAGCTTAGGAAGTGATCTGGCACTTTTGTGGGTCTATTCGCAGACCGTGCATGTCCAGACACTTAGAGTAGATGCATATCCTCTGGTTGCACACAACATGATCATCAAATTTCCTTTAGAACCCATCAGGAGCATTTTTACAATGCATAGACCCATTTTCCCTATTTTTGACATTTTTCGTTTATCATTTTTAAGTGACTTTTGTTGGAAACTAGGTAGGGCAATTTTGCTAAACTTGTATATAAGAAACCTAGCGCTAGCACTTTCTGGCAGAAGAGGTAGCAGGAACCAAGGTTCAACTGTTGCCAAATTGGCTTTATCTGACAGAAAAATAATTCTAAATGAATTATTGGATTTATAAGTGAGAGGGTTTTCTCGCTTGGAACACCAAGGAAAAATAATTCTAAATGAATTATTGGAATTTTAAGTGAGAGGGTTTTTCTCACTGGAGTCATCCGAGTACAGAGTATTCCTAGTGCGTCATTTAAAGTAATGACGGGAACACTGAGAACGGGAATATCTGTAAGGCCACCAGGAACGGGTACTTCTGATGCGTCACATCGGATGGGTGACAGGGAGCATCGGAAAGAAGTATCCGACCATCCGGGAACGGACATCTCTGATGCGTCATAGGATGGGTGACATAGAGCATCGTGAAGGAGATTGTACCGCAAGTTCAGTAGGAAGTGACTAGGTGATGGGTATTCCTGATGCGTCACAAGGTGGGTGACGGGTGCATCGGAAAGGGAATATCCATAGTCGAGAGGAAATTCCGAACTGTGTTAGAATTGTGCACAAGGAAAAAGCAAGCACTTGAATGAAGATGGGTTCAGAGGAAACTTTGAGGAAAAACAGATGCTTTTTAAGAAGCGGGATTGCCTTTCGGGAAAGCAGATGCTTTCTCGCGAGGAAGTCTATGTCTGCATTGCAACTGTGCATGTGATTGCATCCAGGGACGCCTGGGAAGTGCTGTGAAAGCATTGTTTTTAACTTATAAGGTTTTATTGAGTTTTTGGACAGATTCAGACCATTTTTAAAGGTGACCGACCGCCCACTTAATAAGTGGGCAGCCATCTGATAAATAAGGCAACAGATCAGCCAACGTTTTCTCTCTCTTTTTCTGGCAGAGCAACGGGAAAAAAAAACGAAAAAAAAACAAAAAAACGGCCGCGATCTCTACGCGAGCAGCTATTCGTGCCCGTGGCTAGGAGCTATAAAAGCATCACATGCCCTTACTCAGAGAGGAGGATCAGTTTTTACAAGAAGATGTTGCTGCAGAGTTCACCCGCAAAGAAGACGTTGCCGGTGATGCCCATGGCTGCCCCAAGTGTACCAGATGTCGCCAAGACCCAGTGCGCGAGTTCCCTCGCGAAGAAGTGCCTACGAAGCGTGTTTCCATCGCGACAAGTTGCTGTTTTTCTCTGTTTTCAGCCCATAAACGTCGTAGACGGGGCTGATTTACGAGAAGGAACCCGAGAACACACCTCTTTTGTGTGTAGGATTGGAAGAGAGGATTTTCTATGTAGAGATCTCTTCTGGGGAATTTCTTTTTCAAGAACCGAGTTGCGTTTCGAGCGTCGAGACTTTGAAGGTAACGATTTTCATGTTATGATCTTTGAGTATTTGATTGCAAGTGTACTTCCTCTTCGTGAGGCAGTAGGAGCAGAGGAAGGCATGAGCCTCTGCAGGAGAAAAGCACTCTGAGGAACTAGAGCCAGATCAGCCCGAGGGTTTCGTACCCGAGTTTGGGAAGTAGATCCACGGATCGGAGAAAGGTAGTCTCTCAAGTTGTGATCCGGAAGTTGGGATTCCGAAGTAAGGACTTTGTGTACGGGGAAGCAGAGTTGTTCTGCGGGAAGAGGACTCTGGAAAGAGAGTTGGAAAAGAGTTGCAGGGATGCCATGCCCTGAGTCTAGAAGGTGAGATCTAGAGGCGAGAACCTTGATTCTCGAGGAATTGGAATAAGGAACGGAAGTTCCTTGGAATAGGGTTTTGCCCTAGGAATCGGAAGCTGAGGCTTGCGGGAACCATCAAGTCTTATTCTAGAACGAACGTGGTAATACGTTCGGTTCAAGTGCTTGTATAGACTTCTCCTCAGTAATAAAGATACTATTACGGGGGGGGACCAGCCCATCTTTTGGTCCCCAGTACTGTGTCGATCTTCTCACTCTCTCTCTCTCTCTCTATTTATTTCTCTCTATATCCTCTGGCTTCAATAATAAGTGATAAATCCTATTTATCCGAATGTATTTTATATTGTTATGCGCTCCCGGGTGTGACATCAACAGGCATCTTCTCAGCAAGAACCCTCGGCAAGAGACATAGCGTTTTCAGCCAGCAGACCTCAGCATGGCATGCGTTTTTCAGCATGAACAGCCCCCTGGCATTTTTGTATTGAAGATCAGCCCGCCGACAATAAGACACAGCAGATCAGCCCTAGCGTTAGCAGATTCCACAGCAACAACAAATCAGCCCTAGCGTTAGCAGATTTCCCCCGCAGATAGCAGGATTCAGCCCTAGCGTTTTTGGTTGCAGATCAGCCCTTGGCGTTTTGCAGTGCGATCGCGACAAGATCCACAATAGCATCAGCGTTTTCAGTTTTCAGCAGTAAGACATCGCAAAACAAGTCCCGAACCTAGCAGATCTCACCTTCCCGCAGCAGATCCTCGCCGCACGGTCAGATCCCGCAAAGTTTGCAGTTTCAGCCCGGAAAACGCGCATCTGCATTTTCAGCGCGTCGTCGTCGCATCGTCGTCATCGACATCATCATCGACATAGAGTCAGAATTCAGCAGATAAAGATTTGCAGATTTCAGCCATTAGCATTTTCAGATTTCAGCGCGTCTCGTCGTCGTCCTCATCGTCGTTGACATCGTCGGCAAGTCCAAGCATTGTAGAGATTTGTGCAGTCATAAGTAGACTGCTCTCGCTCTAGAGAGTGGGGCCTTCGGAGGAGGGTTTGACAACATTCTGGTGTCGTATTCTTCTCTCTCTATCTCTCAGTCTCAACACCTTCATTTACAGTGTTCATCACTTTGTTTGTGTCCATTGCACTCTCTCACTAAAGGAACGGAAATCTCTCCCTTCCGTAAGTAAAAGGAACCCTTGAGCACAGTTCGGAGCACTCATCTTGAGCAAAGTTCAACATTCACTTCCGTTGCACCTTACAAGAGATCCATAAGCTACTCTCATTACATGACACCCCCCCCCCCCCCCTAGAAGGGATCAACTATACATGATGCTTGACAATCCTAGACCGTCGAATAGAGAAGGAGACCCTTTGATTGCACAACCCATGATCACTAGCATCATTACCCAGCACGAGAATTTTCCACCGCATGAACCTATTTTCCCATATTGCATATGAACCACCTCTTATAAGTCATTTATTAATAAATGGCTTTTGGCATTCTAAATCGTGGGGCTTAACTGATACTGCTTGACCCATCATTTTGCACCTAAATATATGACCCATGGGGCGCTAGTAAGAAGCAGAAGACAGAAGACAGAAGAGGAGAACCTCAGGAGCACAGAGCAAGCGGTGCCCCGCAGTGCGAGATTCTCCGGCGTTTTCTCAGCAGGATCCCCAACGATTTTGGACATCAGTGTTTTCAGCCAGCAGCGTTTGGGTTCATCCTTGGCGTCCCGCTTCTTCTCCTTAGCAGATCAGCCCTGTCTCGTCGCATCACATTTGTGACAACTTGGAGCTGACTTTGTGATAAAATTAGATCACCAGATCGCCGAAGTTCTAGATATTTCCTCTCTGAATAGAAACTACTTGATAAATAGATGAGATGGGCCAACTTCCTCTCAATGTTCTATTTCTAGATTCTTTATACATCTGGAAGTAAGAATGTGACGGCGGATGCTCTTTCTAGATGGCCTAAGGTTAATGCAATTACTTCAATATATCACCAAGAATTGGAATCTCTTCCTGAGAATATGAGATGTATCTAATAGGCCCTGAGTTTTACCCTATTTGGGACAAGTTACAGAATGGTGACAATGTTTATCCTTACCTCATCAAGGATGGTTATCTTTATCACCACCATGCAATTTGTGTGGCCGCACCGTTAAGACGCAAGATCATGGATGAAGGACATGCTTCTCCTTATGCCCATGAATGTACCTTTAGAATGCTACTTCTTTTGGTCAAACCTGAAAGCAGACATACATCAATATGTATATATATACCGTACGAAGGTATATATGTACCGGTGTATCTATGGAGTGACAGTGGCCTTACAAAGGTTTATATATTTCTCACAGTTTTAGGTCTAGGTAGTATGGCATTTGCTCTTCAGGCTCTTCTGCAAATTGCTTGGGTGCCTCAGATATGTTATTCCCTCGAATATGTAATTATACTTCAATGACACATGATATGGTCTAGGTCTCGGTTATTTGACCTAAATCAAGGAGTCTATTGGCTAAACAACTATGTATTTGGAAGTAGGTGTGATTTGTGTAGTAGTTACTTCTGTTTGATATCTATCTCTAATGATTAATGATTAGTTATCGGGTTCATCAATATTCAGGTAACTGCAAAGGAGCTTGAGAGGATCTTGGCAGAGGTCAACTTGCACATCTTGCCTCAATATGGTGAGGCTGCTGCTGTTCGTACTTTGGCAGGTGGTAGTGTTGCAAACATGATCAGGGGTTTAGCAGGGGGTTTCCGTATACTTTCGGCGATCGTTGGGACCAGGGGTGATGATGACCCAGGGCAGATGTTTAATGACAGTATGAAGGCGTCAGGGGTGCACCTTGACAGATTGAGAGTTAAACAGGGGCCTACAGGGCAGGTATCGCTCGGGGGCCTTTGCTTTCACAATTCTTAACCTTTTGTGGAACTTGTTTTGCTCTTCCACTGCACCAATCTAATCATCTATTGACAAGCATCCAGTTTTGTGGGACTTAACTTTTGATCCTTCATGGCACAGTGTGTTTGTTTAGTAGATGTTGAAGGCAATAGGACAATGCGGCCATGCCTGTCAGACGCTGTCAGGCTTCAAGTATGTCCTCACCTAGTGTTGTGAACATATGATAGAAGTCACTTTCAAAAGGCGAGTGAAACATTTCTTTAGCACCTTGTTTTCTCCATTTCAGGCTTCTGAACTTAGCCAAGGCGATTTTCAAGGAGCCAAGGTCTGCTTCATGTGGGGTGCTTTGGGGTGTACTGTTTCTATCAGCAAGTCTTGTAAAACCTTTTTTACATCTTTGTTTGTATTATAGTGGATTGTGCTTAATGGATATGGCTTGTACGGGGAGGAGCTTGTGGAAAGAGCTGTAGAACTGGCAAAGAAAGAGGGTGCACAAGTGGCAATGGATCTTTCTAGCTTCGAAGTGAGGGCAAACTCTTTCGTTGTCTTTATACATCTGTGAGCGTGCAGGAGGAAGTTCTTTATTTAATTGCAGAGAGGAGAGGAAGAGGGTTTGAAAAGGTGTGTCCTGTGCGGCATTTAAAGGCTAGTTATCTATTGACGTAAGCATTTTATCTTCTGTTTGAGTAGGTTATTCGTAATTTTCGTCCTCGATTGATGAAGCTGTTGGCATCACACCAAATTGATTTATGTTTCGCTAATGAAGATGAAGCGCGGGAGCTTTTGCGGTAACAGTAATTATCTTCATTATAAATTTTGCATTGACTGTATGCAAGTGAGAGAGAGGAAGCTTCATGTTGATCACCCAGCTTATGTCTATCGGGATAACTTGAAGTTGGTAAGAAGCAATGCATGCTGGATGAAAACTCTTGTATATGAGACAACACATGAAAGGGAGAAATTTGATTAGCTCTTTTTTTCAATGATCCAGGGGATCAGGTAACTTCAGTCCTGAAGAGGGTCTTGCCTTCTTGGCCAAATACTGTTCTTGGGCCGTAGTAATGCTTGGCTCCAAGGGCTGCATTGCTTCTCACAAGGAAGAGGTGTGTTGCGAATATCTTTACGTGTATAAAGGATGTGCATATACCTTTGCAATGTGTGCTTGCCAGCAGTTTTAGTTAATGAGTCAAGTTGAAACAGATTGTAAGAGTCCCAGCCATCGAAGTTGGAGAGGTGGTTGACACGACAGGTGCAGGTGACTTATTCGCAAGTGGGTTCCTTTTTGGAATGCTGAATCAGTTATCTCTAGAGGATTGTTGCAAGATAGGTTGCTGTGCTGGGGCCGCCGCGGTACGAGCCCTGGGGGGTGAGATAACAAAGGAGAATGTACGATGGATGCATAAACAGCTGGATTTGCGGAGCCTTCCATCTAAAGGAATAACCTATGTTTACAGCTAGTTTCAAGTTTTAGAGCAACTCCCCTGCTTTTTGAGAGTTCGTGTATCTCCCTCTTGAAGCTTTTGTAATAAAGGAAAGATGAAGGTGCCATTGAGCAGATTAGCTTCAGGTGAAAGGGCTTCGCCCCCTGGGTTGACTACATGCCCTCATTATTTTGCCCTTCCATAAAATTAAGGGCCTGAATGCCTGTGGAAATCAATCGTCTAACAAGTGGACTCCAGATAAGATACCCTCAAGTGTTATGTGCTTATGGCGTATGTCCATATGTGCACTCGACCTCAAAAGGCGTATTTTCTGATGCCAAGTTTGGTCTGATGGATATTGACATGCAGTACTTGTCTCTCAAATGTTGAGTATTGTCCTTTGGGTAATTGCATATCCTATTTCTTTCACACCATATTCATTTTGAACATGGATACCTGCAGAAAAAATACACTTGTTGAAAAAGATTTTGTTGACTATTGATGGTAGACTGGTAGTGCTTTATATTTATGCTCGTCTTAAGCACTATGCAAACCTTACATTATTCATATTTGGTTATTGCTGACATATCTTATGTGGGCCATTGTTTTTTTGTATGTTGGTGTGAAATATGGATATTGCCAGATAGTCTATATAAAAACACGAGTACTGTATGGTGGCTTCTTCTCGAAGTGGGTGGAATGTGTATATATGATAGTGAGGTTGCTTACATGATCTCATTCAGCTGTATAATCATGGAGGCCCATATGGTCTTAGATAGGCAGTCACCTAGACTTGATAGTTTTGTGTCTCTCTACTCAAGGCATCACTTTCTATTGAAGAACTATGGAGACTCAAAAGTGTAGGTCGAGTATATTTTCCTTTCGGTCTATGCTGCATTTTTGTCACTAATTATAAGGGAGTAGTTCTTTCTTGAAGTTACTATGATCATTTTCAGGAGAACGACAGGTCCGTTTCTTTGCTTGCCATGTTGAATGGTGAATGAGTTTTTCATTTGTACATGACAATCATGCTAGACTATTGGGATAGGTTTCGGAACAAAGTAAATGGTAAGCATTTGTATTCTGTACATTGTATGGGATGGGATAAAAATTTATACACACACAAGTACGTACAGATGAAGGCTAGTAGTTGCAAATGATCTCTCCATATTGAGCTCCTGGTTAGTAACTCATGTACATAATGATGTTGATGAATATTTTTAACGCTTGCATTTGAAACCTAATGCAACTCCCAGCAACCTCCAATAATAGTAGGCTTAGGAAACTCTAGGTTTTAATCCTGATGAATGTGTTAGTGGTATATTTATACTTCTTCTCACATGCTATATGTATTATTTCCATCATTGTATAACATCTTATGCATCAGGGCTCATTTGTGCAGCTTCATAAAACGTATACATATAATTTCTCCCTACTAAATGTTACTCGGTTGCATGTGAGTGCAATTAGAGTCAAATGGGTGTCTCAAATTATTGCCATGGTGTGTTCATGGCCTCCCTTTACCTTACGAAACTTGCATGTGCGGAATTTCAGCAAGGAATGTCATGTGACGACCATTGTTCTTCTATCTATATGGGATTCCAAGGTTTACAGATGACAAGGTGGGTCAACATGTAAGGTGCAAAAACCGTGGGGATATTTTTCTTGTCAATGCAAGTAGAATCTAGGACCCTTTTTTTGAGATCAAGGGTAATGTCAGCTCACATGATAGTCCACCGATCGACATTTGGAATCTCTTTCCCTAATTTGTGGCCAAATTAAAGGGTTGAGAAAAAAAGAAGTGCAATGTTGGATGCATTTGTCAAGAAGTGGCTCTTGAGATGGTGCTCAAGAGTGAGAGGAGTGCAACAAGGTGATGTTGGCAGTGTCCTGTCCAACACCCAAATGGGTCATACACACTCAAACGTAGCTGTGAAGACTGCCATGTACTTCGCTTCACAGCTGAAAGTGGCCATTGTAGGTTGCTTCTTGCTCAACCATGATACGCATGGATTGCCAAACAAGAAAAGAAAACTACTTGTGGACACTCGCGTAACAACGAGCCCAATTTGAGTGTCTTTCTACATGGTACATACCAGCATTGGTGGTGCGACCAGGCGTGCTTGATATCACGGAACAATGGGTAGAAACAAGCTTGTGCCTCCCCAATTGGACCTACCTTTAGCTTTGCTTCAGGCACAAGCGGATTGAGGGTGTAAATCTTGCACTCCACATTCAACAAGCAAGCCTTGAATTTGCTACACCTGCGATGGTCGCATGCTTTTAGTGCCTGCGGGATCTCTTTTAACATGTCTTGTGGCCTTGTCGTTTAGATGCATTAACGAGTAGTACAGAAAAGGATCTGTGTTTCGAACATAAGTGCTGGGACAAACTCAACATGCAAGTGGACTATGGTTGATTTTATTCCCTTCTTTGGATGTATAAAGCTTTAAATGGATGGGCCGATTGCATAAAAAGCTATATAATGCAAGTTTTTCCAAGGGGATCTACTTTTTGAAAGCCATTGACACATTATTGAAGGCAAAGACATTCCCTTTCTTGACAAAGGTATGTAATCGTGCCATAGCTAAAGTTGGGGGTCGCCCAAGTATGTCATTGCCATATGCCATATGACAGACAATGCAACAAACTACAAAGGGCATGCTATGCCAGCAAGAAGAAGTATCCTCAACTTAAATGGATCCCATGTTCTGCCCATATCTTTAATCTACTACTAAAAGACTTTGGAAGAAAACATTGTTGGATGTCAATCACATGGTGGAGTGAAAACTACTTCACTTTTGCTCTTTTGCAAACAAATTCATCAACAACAACTTTCTAAATCTTTTGTGTTATTCAATCTGTTGTAGCGTTTTATGTTTAGCCTACATCAATAGAAGTGCAACTGGTGCTTGGAGCGACCATGGTAAAGTCACGCAAGGATATGTGGTTTTGGGGGTAATAAAGCCATTTGCAGATCTTCTTTGCCTCCTTGACAAAAATAGATTTGTGTTTGGTAAAGTATATTGGTATATGTTTGAAGACATGCGAAAAGTGAGGGACTTCAATGGATACACTACTAGAGTAAAGTCAAATGTGCTTTCAAGGGCTTTCAAGGGAAAATTCACAGTGGGTGTAGATGTATACAACTTTGCATGAGGTTTTCTTCATGTTGGATCTTTTTTAAAAAAAATTACATAAACACTCAACAAAGAGTGAAGTGATGGGTGACTTCAATAAGGTGTGGGTGCAACTCTTGCTAGGGTAGGATAGTAAGTTGGCTTTTCATCGGTATGTGGACTATGCAAATATATTTATATGTTCCAAGATCCATGGCACATAGATTCCATCAAACAAGTAAGTTTTCCTTGGAGGAATAATTATGGGGGAGAGAGTGGGGCTCCAACATACTGTTGTAAGGGTTTTGTTTATAGCATCAAGTGGCAATTGCAAACGCAATTGGTCGGCCATTGATTTTGTGCACACAAAGAAAGGAAACCAAATGGATTATGTGGTTGACATGGAATACATAATTTATAACTCTTGATCATTACATACACCCATAAAGATAGCCACTCAAGCTGCCAAACAGTACAATTAAAAGGTATTCCTAATGGCTTCAAAAAAATTAAAAGGTATTCTTAACTCAAAGATTCCCTCAACAAAAACAAAAATGATGTGCTAGTCTATAGCACGTAGCCACGAGCAATGACAAAGCATGTAGATCTGTAACAATGTTAGCTATACGCGAGAGAGAGAGAGAGAGAGAGAGAGAGAGAGAGAGGGAGAGAGAGGGAGGACACTTTGAAGAGAAGAAAACGCTAAAGGGAAAATAAAAGAGAAGAGAAACACCTCCTTATATGGACACAAGAGGTCTTTTGACTTTCCACCTTCATGTGTCTTTTGACTTTCCACCTTCATATGTATGTTGACTTGTCACTTTCATCTGTCTTTTCATTTCCTAAACTCACCCTTCATTTATGCACTTAATTATGTTTTGAGAGAATTTTTAGTTTTTTGAGATTGGGGAGGCCTAATTGGAACATAACAAATGATTGGTGTTGTTGCTCACAAGTGTCTAAGAGACAATAAAATGGGATGGGAGGTAGTCTTGAGGATGTGGTGTTGGAATTAGGGTTGCAGAGAAACGCACACAGCTTGGAGAAGACGAAGGAAGATCAAGGCACACAATAGAGAGTGTGTTACTTAGTATGCAATGGAAAGATAGATAGCCCTAGAGTGATGGACGTATATACAATGCTCGGGGGAAAAAAACCTCCTAAAGAGGGAAAAAATGCCCGTCCTAGTGTGTTCACACACATCACTACCACATGTATTTGGTAACAAATCCCCCCTGGAGTGATGCGGTGAACGAGAGCTGGCACATGAGTAAAGGGGAGTGCCATGCCCTGAGGACATGATCAGTCCACAAAGGGGAGTAAGCCCAAAGCTTTGCGGAAAGCTTCAAGATTCTCACGAGACAATGCCTTTGTGAAAAGATCTGCAAGGTTGTCCTGTGTTGGCACATAAGCCAAGCTGATCTCTCCTGCTGAGAGCCTCTCCCTGACATAGTGGTAGTGCACCTCAATGTGCTTTGTGCGAGCATGAAAAACAGGGTTCCTTGCAACTGCCAATGCGCTCTGACTGTCAGTGTAGATAGTGTTGGTAGTGTCCTGTCCAACACCCAAATCAGCCATAAGGTGTCTGAGCCATACACACTCAACCGTAGCTGTGAAGACTGCCTTGTACTCAGCCTCACAACTCGAAGTGGCCACAGTAGCTTGCTTCTTGCTCAACCATGATATACATGAACTGCCAAGCATGAAACAAAAACCACTTGTGGACACTCGCGTGTCAAAACAACCAGCCCAATTTGAGTCCGAAAAAGCATGTAAGTCTGGTAGCAATGATCCCCCCTTGGGATAAAACAAGCAAGATGTAAAGTGCCACTAAGGTAGCGGAAAATCCTCTTGATAGACTGCCAATGCTTAGACCCTGGGCTGTGCATAAATCTACTGACCTGTGAGACTGCAAACTGAATATCTGGCCTCGTGTTGCATACATAAATGAGGCAGCAAATAGCAGTTTGGTAAAGAGTGACATTAGCAGGATCGCCAGCATCATGTAGACTCAACTTCAAACCTGTTTCCATGGGAGTGGCAATAGGTTTGCAATGCTCAAGTCCAAACTTACATAGCAATGTCTCTATGTAACTTTTCTGACACAAGGCAATACCACCATCACACTGCTTAAACTGTATGATGCAATAGCCCCAAATATTTCATCTTGAAAGTAGCATTCAAATCAGCCTTAAATTCAGCAATATGTCTCTCATTCAGTCCAGTGATCAGCAAATCATCGACATAAAGAACCACAATCAGAAGTACATCACCCTCACGCTTTACATACAATGTGCTTTCTGCTGGACTGTTATGAAAGCCTCGTTTAACCAAATGAGTGTCAGCTTTCTCATACCAAGCACGAGGAGATTGCTTCAACCCATACAAAGCCTTCTTACATCTGCACACTTTGTCCTCTTGTCCTTTTATGACAAAACTGCGAGGCTGCGTTACATAAACTTCCTCAAATATGTCACCATTCAAGAAAGAAGTAACAATGTCAGATTGATGTACATCCCAACCAAAATGAGCTGCCAATGCACATAGAAAACGCACAGTAGTCATACGACAAGTGGGAGCAAAAGTCTCTTCATAATCTATGCCTTTTTGCTGTGCATAACCCTTTGCAGCAAGTCGAGCCTTATGGCGATCGATCTCACCATCTGGCTTGCGTTTCAACTTGTAAACCCACTTCGTACCAATGGCCTTTTTGCCAGGAGGCAAATCACATAAAGTCCATGTGTCATTTTCTATAAGTGCATCATATTCTGATTGCATGGCAGCCATCCAGTTTTTTGAATTCTGTGCTTCATCAAAAGACAGAGGCTCCTCAACATCATGTAAGCTAGACACAGCCAAAGCATAACAATATGATGCATAAGATGCATGGCGAGAGCCTGAACAAGTACGACTAGACAAAGGCGCATCCAATTTACTGTCACGCAAAGTGTGCACCAGCCATTTTGGCATACCTCTAGCCTGCTCATTTTCAGCCCTTTCGTCATCAAGTACATCATGTACATCTGCATCAGTAATAAGCTGATCTGTAACATTTTCAGAAACCCCCATAGGCTGTACATTTGCCTCATTGGAAATTACATTCGTATTTCCACCACTGAAAAGAGGCAACAAGGTGTCATAAATGTCCTGTGAGCTTACATTAATGTGTCTAGTACATGACAGCAAGGGCTGAACAGAATCTTCCACAAACACTACATCCCGTGAAACCAGAATACATTTTGTTTGTGGATGATACAACCTGTAACCTTTGCTTGGAGCACTATAACCAACAAAAATACATTTGACAGCCTTATCATCCAATTTTCTTCGTTGTGTTTGTGGCACCAAAGCATATGTCAAACAACCAAAAACACGCATGTGCTCAATAGAAGGCTTTCTATCATGCCATGCTTCATATGGAGTAATAGACTTCAAAGCTTTCATTGGACACCATTTTAGTACATAAGTGGCACAGATGATGGCCTCAAGCCAAAAAGAATGCGGCAAAGCTTGACTTTTGACCATACATCGTGCCATTCTGTAAGTGACCTGTTTTTCCTCTCAGCAACACCATTTTGCTGAGGTGTATAAGGCACTGTAAATTGGTGTTTTATCCCATGACTAGCCAGAAATGCATTGAATTCATGAGCCATATACTCCCCCCCTCGATCGAAATGGAGGGTGCCCATAGTACATTTCGAGACATTTTCAGCCATAGCCAGAAATTGTTTGAAGCACATAAAAACTTCGGACTTCTCTTTAAGCGGAAATACCCATGCATGCCTGGAGTAATTATCAACGAAATTCATGAAGTACAGGTAATTGCCCAAGGACGGAGTTTGCATGGGCCCACAAACATCACTATGCACAAGCTGCAACCTGCATGTGGCCCGAACTGAACCATCCTTTGGAAACTTAGAACGCTGCATCTTACCCATAATATAGCCTTCACAAACGTGTTTGACAGGTGCTTCAAGAGGCGGCAAAGAAGCAACCAGATCAGATTTCTGCAAACGCAGCAAACTGGAAAAATTTAGATGACTAAGACGTGCATGCCAAAGTTTTGCATCTGAAATAGCCCTTGAATCTGCAACAACATTTGCAAAATTTTGTCCACACTTGTCATACAAAGTGAGCTTATACAGCCCACGGTACAAAAGGCCAGATGCAACAATTTCATCACCAAAACTGAGATCATGAACTGTACATCTGTCATGTACAAATTTGACTACAAGTCCAAGTCTAGCAAGTGCGGATACAGACGAGAGATTCTTCTTGATCCCAGGTACATAAAGTGCATCAACAAGTGTGAAGGAACTGCCATTTGCAGCAATAAGAACAATCTTTCCAACTCCTTGAACTGGATAAGAGGTATTGTTGGCACAAGTGACTGAATTCCCATGAGGGACAGACTCAAGAGAGGTAAACAATTCACGAAGTGAGGTAATGTGCTTTGTAGCACCACTGCAGAAATACCACACATGTGAATCTGCAGCAACTCGCAAGTATGCATCATGGACAACAGGATTGTAAGTGCACTCTGTGCTAAAAGCCCATTCTGCATCAACATCAGCAACACAGTCTCCTTTCACACAAGACTTGACAATGGCTGCATTTGTAGTGGAACCAGCATTTGCAGTGGAACCACCCTCTTTCTTCTTAGCCTCTTTGGCCTTCAACTTAGGACATGTGTCATAATAATCAATATCTAATTCTCCTAAATGATTTTCTCATATTAAACTGATCATTTAATGTGGGGAAGTGCCAGGGGAGAAAAAGCTAGAATATTGGTTAAGCTAGCAGACCGGCCACAATAGGGATCCAAAGGAGGGAAAATAGGGATCCAAAGGGGGGGCCATCTGCAAAAGAGCCATGTGAAACAATGGGCTAAAAAGACCCTAAGGTTCAGCCCATTATGACTTCCAAAATGCTAAGGTTCCAAAATTCAAAGGTTGTGTCCAAAGGTCAACCCTAGGGAAAATTGGATGCTTTGTGTGTGCCCTAAAAGTCTTTGCACATCCCTACATGGGAGGGGGCGAGCCCTTCTTCTAGGGGATGAGAGAGAAAGCCACACACACACACACACAAGCCCCTTTACACACAGGGAATTAGGGACACATGTCAGCTCCCTAGCCCAGATGCCCACAAGGTGTGCCCAATTCCTATTGGATGACCCTTGAAGTGGACCAATGAGAATTCAGCTAAAGTTTAATTAATTTAAAAACATTTAATAAAAGAAACCAATGAGAATTAAGTCTCCTAGAAGACTATTGGGCAGTCTCCCAAGGGGTCCAATGAGCATTCAAGAGCCCCATGGCTTTCCTGATTCCTATTGGCCAGGAGGCAAAGGTGTCCAATGAGAGTTTAGTTTAATTATTTAATTACCTAAAACTCTCACAAAAGGGGAAAGGGGGACACATGTCAGAAGGCTATCACTTATGCTGCTTAATTGTGATTGGCTTGACTTGGGAAGAGCCAATGAGGCTGCAGGAAGAGCAAATAGCAAGGGTGCTCGCCCAAGAGAGAGAGGGGGCTGATTTTTGCAAGGCATTATCACACACACACTCACACACAGTCTATGTGTGAAGCAAAGAAGACTATCTCTTCCCAAGCTTTAATGGAGAGCTCATCACCTACTCCAAGCTTGTGAGATAGAAGCCTACATCAACACACTCTTGGCATGTGGATGCAAATCCAACCAAGAGCCAAGCTTCAATTCATGCTCATCTCCTCTACCAAGCTAATTACTAAGCTAAAGCTATGCTAATATGAGTGATTATGTGAGGAGATGTACATCTTTCTCGTAAGATACTCCTTCTTCCTCTCAATCTACTCTCATACCCTGCTAGCTCTCACCATCTTCGAAGGTGTGTGAGGTATTGGGTCTGAGAACGGGGATAATTAAAGTTGTGTTTGTTAAGTGTTTTGCTTAGTGCATGAAGCTTTCATCTTCATTGCACTAGCTAGTCTTGAAGGAACACAAAGAATTGTATTGTACCATGTCTCTCTTGATGGGAGAAACCATAATACAAAGCCTTTTGGAGGGGGGACCAGCTCCATGCAAATCCGGTCCTCAACTGTTGTCAATAGCTTAATTTTTCTCTCTCTTGAAAGTATTGTCGATGCTATCTAACTAGGTGTTATGCTTTTTGTTGCTCTCTCCACCCAAGCACTCTTGTAATTCTCATTAGGAATCTATTCTAATGGAATGCCCACTATGTTCATGCTTATTTCTGCTACACACAAGTTATTAGGCCATTAAATGTTACATTGGTATCAGAGCTCAAGGTTTCTCTTTTCTTGCTCAAGAAGGGAGGTCCTCAAGCTAGCTACAAATGGTTGGTATTATTAATTGCCTGTGAGTAAGTAGAATAGGGATTTTTCAGCCTTGCAGTGCGCCTGCCTTCTGCAGTTAACGGGGCATCACCGTTGAGAGCTATGGTCTTAATAGTGGAGTCCTACGGGGCTTGCCTATGGCTTAACCACTATTGAGCTATTAGAATCTTGACAGGAGCTGGTGCTGTTTTGGTGTCGAAAGACCCTCTCTTCTATTCCTTGCAATTAATGGTATTCGAGCCGCGGGTACAGTAGCTTGAGTGCTTTTTCTAAAGGGGTAAAGAGGAGTAGCAACTAGGGCTTGAAGTGCCAAAGTACACCTAAAAAGTTTACACCTAAAAGTTGTTAGAATGGCTGACAATAGTAAAGAGAGTGAAATTAAGGTTGATAACTTTGATTTTGCTCATGAGCAAGCTACTAATGATGCTTCAATGCTTGTTAACTATCTTGTTTCTAGGCTTCCACAAGCCATGGGCAATCCATCTCTCCAAAGTGAAGTGCAACGGCAGCTCCGTGCTCACGGGATTCTTCAAGCTCATCACCATGACGAGAGAACACCTAGGAAGCCTCCTTGTGAGACTCCCAAAAGAGGTCTCTCTCCGATTCGGGAAGAAGAAGAGAATCCATATGAAGGGCTCAAGAATTTACTTCTTGATGATGCATCTCCTTCCCAAAGGAGAACTCAAGAGCCTCCACCGAAGGAACGAGAAAGAAGCGAGTCTTCTGTCACCTCGGCGGAGATGGCTCCACGAAGACGGCGGGCTAAACGCTCTCCATCACCACCAAAGCGGAGAAGACCATCGTATTCTTCTCCTCACCACAATTCAAAGAGGGATGATAAAAAGAAAGAGAAGAAAAAGGCGAGAAAGAGGACACCCTCTTCTCCATCTTCTTCATCCTCTTCCTCTTATGAAAGCTATGGTGAAGACGACAAAGATCAAGACAAGAAAAAGGCGAGAAAGAGGTCACCCTCTTCTCCACCTTCTTCAAATTCTTCACCTTCTGAAGAAAGTGATGGTGCAACCTTTGAACCATCAAAAAGAAGAGGCCATAGGAAATCCTATGCCGCATGGAAGAGGTCGTCCAAGCTGAAGAAATTCAAAGAGGGAGGGAAGAGCATCTCTTTCCTTACCAATGATGGCACCTTTGGTGCTACGGACAAAGTCTTGGCCTTTATCCAACAATTCGATGCGGCGTTTGGAGATGAGGGCTTCACGGAGTCCTCTAAGCTACGCCATGTAGCTATGCACTTTCAAAAGTCCGCCAGACAATGGTGGTCTAGCCTACGAGCCAACGGTGAAGCTCCACGAACATGGAAGGCTTTAAGAGCTTCCATTATGAAGCAGTTTTTGGCCACCGATGCCAAAGACAAAGTACTCACCGAATGGCAAAGCTTAAAGCTCTCTCCTAATGAATCCATCCACAAATATGTCGACAAGTTTTGGGACTTACAACTCAAAGCCACTGTCTTCAAAAAGTTGGATTTTGGAGAGCAAAAGCAACAGTTTTGTGCGGGCTTAACCGAAGAAATGGCGGAGCATGTCAACTCCCAAAGGCCACGTACCATATCGGCGGTAATACACCATACTATGGTGGCCTCTCGAATCAATTTCCAAACGGGGGTTAAAAGAAATAATAAGCCCCCGGAAAACAAGGGTTCCAATGAGCCTAAGGGGAAGGACAATGTCCAAAAGTCTCCTAAGGGCAACTCCAACAAAGCTAAAGAGAAGGGAGTTTACAAAGGCAAGAATAAACTCTCTCCTGAAGAGCTTGAGCGTTATCGTAAGGATAACCGGTGTTTCAAGTGTGGCAAACAAGGGCATGCGTACCGCTCTTGTCCCCAAAAGAACAACCGCCAAGATCCTCCTAGAGCTTCTTTGGTTGAAATCCAAGAGGAGGAGACTCACCAAACTCACCACAAAGGATCTCCTCTATGCCATGCTTGGGGAAAGGTAAGAGAACATGATGCTTTTATTCTCTTTGACCCTGGTTCTACTCACAATTTTATATCTATGGAGTTAGACACCAAGCTAGGCATACAATCCTACGAGATGGGAGATGTCCTACCCGCAAACAGTGCCTTCAAGGGGCAAGAAGCTTCAGTCACTCCCTTAATTGGGAAATTGAGGCTTCATGTCCAAGGCTATGTGGACAAAGAGGACTTCTTTATCTCTCCTCTCAAGCATGAGGATGTAATCCTAAGGGCACCATGGTTTGACCGCCTGGCTGCCGATGTTAAATTTCCTGAAAGGAGAATATCCTTTAAGTTCAGGGAAAAAGACATGTATATAGATGCAAAGGAAATGGGTAACACCATCCCCATTGTACATACACCAGCTTTCAACAAGTCAATAAAGAGCTCTATTTCCGTGTACATGATTTTTGTTAAAGACTCTCAAAATGAACCTAATGCTTTAGCAAAAGAAAATAAAAGCAACCAAAAGGAATTAGAGTTATCCAATTTTCTCAAGGGGTTTCAAGATGTTTTTATTGACGAAATCCCTTGTGAGCTACCTCCTAAATGAGGTAATGATGACCATGCAATTGAACTTCTTCCAGGAAGTTCACCGCCTAACAAACCTCCTTATAGAGTTTCTGAAACCAACAAGAGGAGATTATGCGGCAAGTGCATGAGTTAGTTGAGAAGGGTATGGTTAGGCCAAGCTCATCTCCATTTTGCTCACCTGTGCTATTAGTGCAAAAGAAAGACAACACATATCGTATGTGTGTCGACTATAGAGCACTAAATAGGATCGCTATCAAGAATAGGTTTCCCGTTCCACGGGTAGAAGACCTATTTGATAAGCTACAAGAATCGACCTACTTCAGCAGGATTGACCTAAAAAGTGGCTATCATCAAATAAGGATAGTTGATCAAGACATTGTAAAGACCACATTTCGCACCACATTTGGTCTTTACGAATACATTGTCATGCCTTTTGGCTTGACCAATGCACCAACCACATTCAACCGCTTGATGGAGAAGCTGTTCAGGCCTCATCGAACCTTCACTGGAGTGTTCTTTGATGATATTATCATCTACTCTAATTCATTGGAGGAACACAAGCAACACCTCCAGGTAATATTTCAAGTTTTAAGAGAGAATAAACTTTATGTTAATCGAAAGAAAAGTGAATTTTTCTTGCAAGAGATTCAGTATTTAGGTCATATTATCTCTCAAGATGGCATCCAAATGGATCCATCTAAGTTAGAGGTAATAAAAGGATGGCCTAAACCAAGGAATCTTCATGAATTAAGAAGCTTTATAGGTATGTGTGCATACTATAGACGCTTCATAGAAAAGTTCTCACAAATTGCGGGACCATTACATGACCTAACAAAGAAAAGCGTTAGGTATACATGGTCTGCTAAGGAGAACAATGTTTTCGAAAAGCTTATCTCTCAACCTGTGCTTACACTACCGGATCTCTCAAAACCATTTGAGGTCCAATGTGATGCTTGTGGTGATTGCCTTGGGGCTGTTTTGCTCCAAGAAGGGCATGCCATAGGCTACGAGAGTCGAAGGCTTGACCCTGTTGAGCAAGCTCTAGGCATATATGAAAAGGAACTCCTTGCAGTTCTACATGCCTTAGACTCATGGAAGCACTATTTATTGGGGACTCCTTTCATTCTGCGAACGGATCACCAAAGTCTTAAGTACTTCATGACGCAGACCAAGCTCTCCGACAAACAAATGAGGTGGGCAAATTTCCTTTCGCAATTTCATTTTCATATTGCTCACATTGCCGGCAAGCATAATCAAGTAGCCGATGCACTCTCAAGACGGCCGAGAGTGAATGCGGTTTCCATAGCAACTCACAATGATCTATCTTCAATGATAGATGAGTATGCTATTGATCCCGATTTTAAAGATGTGATTTCAGCCCTTGCATTGGGGAAGAAAGAAGAACCATTTACCTTACAAGATGGTTATCTTCTCTATGGCAATAGACTATGCGTTACTAACTCACTACGTGAGAAAGTAATGTATGAATCTCATGCTCCACCTTATGCGGGGCATAGAGGGATTCAGTCTACCTTAAAGGGAATTGAAAAATATTTCTATTGGCCTACCATGAAAGTGAACATACAAGAGTATGTTTCTAAATGTGTGGTATGCCAAAAGACAAAATTTGATAGAGGGAAGCAACTTGGATTGCTTCAACCCTTGCCAATCCCTAATTCACCATGGGAGAGCATATCCATGGATTTTATCTTTGGATTGCCTAAGTCTATCCATGGAAATACGGGAATATGGACGATAGTAGACAGGTTCAGTAAACAAGCTCATTTTATACCTGTCAAAAAGACTATCAAAGCCCATCAAATGGCAACCCTCTTCATTTCACAAATTTTCAAGTACCATGGCTTGCCAATGTCCATAGTGTCGGATAGAGATCCTAGAATGACCAGTAATTTTTGGAAGGGTCTCTTTGAGAATTTAGGGACAAGGCTAAACTTATCTTCGGCCTATCATCCACAAACGGATGGCCAAAGTGAAATAGCTAACCTAACCATTCTCGATCTACTAAAAGCCTATGTAACGGAAGTTGATCAAAGATCCCAATGGGAGAAGTACTTACCCTTAGTGGAGTATGCTTACAATAACACTGTACATACTTCCACGGGAAAAGAACCTTTCGAGGTAATTGAGGGAAGATCAAAAAGTCCCTTGCTACTTAAGGTACATGGGTAGATCTTCGCTGCAGATGAGTATAGCCGAGATCTACAAGAATCTTTTCAAAAGATTAAGGATGCTATCTCTATCTTACAGCAAAGGCAAAAGGCTGCTGCTGACAAGCACAAAAGAGCCCAAGCCTTTAAAGAAAATGATTGGGTCTTGTTAAAGTTTCCCAAGGCTCGATTAAGGCACACGACGGGCAAGAATCCTACGGGCCACCAAAAGTACTATGCTAAACTAGCAAAAAGGTACTATGGTCCCTTCCAGATTCTTAGGCCAATCAATGAGATGGCCTATCAACTCAAGTTGCCCAATCATTGGCTCATACACAACGCTTTCCATGTGAGCCTATTAAAGCCTTACAAAGGAGAGCCACCTCAAGAACCAACTATTGAAGACCCACCGGAGATTGGGGACCAAGAGGAGGTGCTGCAGCCTGAGTCCATTCTCCGACATGAAGACAAGGTACTAAGAGGCGGTAAGACTATCCGACAATATCTTATTAAGTTTAAGAATTATCCTTTTGAAGATGCTAGATGGATGCAAGGCATACAATTAAAGGATAACCTAAACCTTGTCAATGCTTACAATGCTTCCCAAGAGTAAGCAAATGTACAAAATGTTAAAAATGAACACAGTTTTTGTCTTATAAGACTATCTTTTTCTTTATTTGTGCACAAAAAATGAAGTAGTATGCATGCTTAGATCAAGTTTGCGGAGATGACGTCTCCCAAACACCAAGTAGAGCTTGTCACTCTACTATGGAAGACTGATAGGCCTAATGTGCAGACATGCTTGCAGCAACCTTAGGCTCTCAAGCGCCAAATGGACTAGTCATCCATTATGGAATGATGTCGTAGGGTAACATAGGGATCCTCTACCCGCTAAGAAAAGGACTCATGAACATGCTTTATCTTCTCTACACCATAGTCGAGGACGACTATGATTTCAAGAGAGAGGTAATGTCATAATAATCAATATTTAATTCTCCTAAATGATTTTCTCATATTAAACTGATCATTTAATGTGGGGAAGTGCCAAGGGAGAAAAAGCTAGAATATTGGTTAAGCTAGCAGACCGGCCACAGTAGGGATCCAAAGGAGGGAAAATAGGGATCCAAAGGGGGGGCCATATGCAAAAGAGCCATGTGCAACAATGGGCTAAAAAGACCCTAAGGTTCAGCCCATTATGACTTCCAAAATGATAAGGTTCCAAAATTCAAAGGTTGTGTCCAAAGGTCAACCCTAGGGAAAATTGGATGCTTTGTGTGTGCCCTAAAAGTCTTTGCACATCCCTACATGGGAGGGGGCGAGCCCTTCTTCTAGGGGATGAGAGAGAAAGCCACACACACACACACACAAGCCCCTTTACACACAGGGAATTAGGGACACATGTCAGCTCCCTAGCCCAGATGCCCACAAGGTGTGCCCGATTCCTATTGGATGACCCTTGAAGTGGACCAATGAGAATTCAGCTAAAGTTTAATTAATTTAAAAACATTTAATAAAAGAAACAAATGAGAATTAAGTCTCCTAGAAGACTATTGGGCAGTCTCCCAAGGGGTCCAATGAGCATTCAAGAGCCCCATGGCTTTCCTGATTCCTATTGGCCAGGAGGCAAAGGTGTCCAATGAGAGTTTAGTTTAATTATTTAATTACCTAAAACTCTCACAAAAGGGGAAAGGGGGACACATGTCAGAAGGCTATCACTTATGCTGCTTAATTGTGATTGGCTTGACTTGGGAAGAGCCAATGAGGATGCAGGAAGAGCAAATAGCAAGGGTGCTCGCCCAAGAGAGAGAGGGGGCTGATTTTTGCAAGGCATTATCACACACACACTCACACACAGTCTATGTGTGAAGCAAAGAAGACTATCTCTTCCCAAGCTTTAATGGAGAGCTCATCACCTACTCCAAGCTTGTGAGATAGAAGCCTACATCAACACACTCTTGGCATGTGGATGCAAATCCAACCAAGAGCCAAGCTTCAATGCATGCTCATCTCCTCTACCAAGCTAATTACTAAGCTAAAGCTATGCTAATATGAGTGATTATGTGAGGAGATGTACATCTTTCTCGTAAGATACTCCTTCTTCCTCTCAATCTACTCTCATACCCTGCTAGCTCTCACCATCTTCGAAGGTGTGTGAGGTCTTGGGTCTGAGAACGGGGATAATTAAAGTTGTGTTTGTTAAGTGTTTTGCTTAGTGCATGAAGCTTTCATCTTCATTGCACTAGCTAGTCTTGAAGGAACACAAAAAAATTGTATTGTACCATGTCTCTCTTGATGGGAGAAACCATAATACAAAGCCTTTTGGAGGGGGGACCGGCTCCATGCAAATCCGGTCCTCAACTGTTGTCAATAGCTTAATTTTCTCTCTCTTGAAAGTATTGTCGATGCTATCTAACTAGGTGTTATGCTTTTTGTTGCTCTCTCCACCCAAGCACTCTTGTAATTCTCATTAGGAATTTATTCTAATGGAATGCCCACTATGTTCATGCTCATTTCCGCTACACACAAGTTATTAGGCCATTAAATGTTACAACATGACTTGATCAAGTGATCATTAGCTTTACAATAATGGCAATGCATCTTCTTTTTGCCCTTATCACCAGAATTTCCAGACGAGTTGCTGCCAGCAGAAGCATTAGGAACACAAGTTTTGCCACTCACAGCAAAACCATAAGAAGTGGCCGCATTGCTGTTACTACCCTTTCTTTGAGAAGCAATAAAAGCCCGTTCAGCTGCAGGCTGCCTAGTTCTGTTTTTTCTGGAAAGTGACTCTTGCAATAGCAATGTGCATAATGCATCAAACTTGACAACTTCAGGATTTCCTTGGGTCATCATTCTCCAAGTACTAGGAAAAGTCTGGTAGGAATCTGGTAAGCCATCAAGAACAGTCTGCACAAGGGAACTGTCTGAAATGACTTCACCTGCAGAAATAAGTTGCTCATTGATATCCTTGACACCAGCAAGGAAAGTGTCCATATCATCTTCCTCATGCATAATCTTCGACTCCAGCTCTTTACTCAACAAAGCAATTCTAGCCTCATTGCGACTTGCATAAAGACCTGCTAGAATATCCCAAGCATATTTTGCAACTTTTGGTGAACGAATGTGAGGAACAATGGTGCGCTTCACAGACAACGCAATCAATGCATGAGCCTATGCATCCTTTACATCCCAACGAGCTTGTTCTACCGTAGGCAAAACAACTCTAATAGCAGCAATCCTTGCAACAAGACCTGCAACATCCTCAACATCGCTACATCCTCAGAACCAGGACGTACATCAATGCCCTGCACAATGTTCCAGACGCCCTTTGACACAAGAACATGTTGCATCATATAAGCCCACATAGGGTAGTTGTCCCCATCCAACCTGTCCTCAGCAGCAAACATCTTGAACACATCTGTGTTGTTGTCAGCCATGGTAAATGCTGCATCTGATGTGAAAACTGCCAAAAAATAGGAGAAACGGAGCAGGAACAACACGTGCTATATAGCACAAACCGTAGAAGATTATGAGGCACCTGTTATGCAGAAAACGACACTGATAGAAATTATGCACAAAATGACGAAATAGCCTGTGCAGTACTGCATATAGTGGAAACGGAGGTCGAAATGAGCCCGAATAAAAAATATGAGCAGACTAAGCTCTACGAGCTTGCCTGAAATTTTTGTCGACCTGCAAACGCTTGCCAAAGCTCACTGAAATCGGAGAAAGTGAGCAGGCGCATGCTAGAGCAGCTGGCGACTAAGCCCGGGAGGACGCAACATTCTCTGATATCAATTGTTGGAATTAGGCTTGCAGAGAAACACACACAGCTTGGAGAAGACGAAGGAAGCTCAAGGCATACAATAGAGAGTGTGTTACTTAGTATGCAATGGAAAGATAGATAGCCCTAGAGTGATGGACATATATACAATGCTCGGGGGAAAAAACCTCCTAAAGAGGGAAAAAATGCCCCGGCGGTCCTAGTGTGTTCACACACATCACTACCACATGTATATGGTAACATGTGGATGACATGGTTGCAGTATTTAATGGAGACAATGAAGCCTAGGAGAAGATTCATGCATGTCACTCAAGCAATTGTACAATCTTATATCTATATTAAAAGGATAGGCCTTAGATCCACGTGGCGGGATCTAAGGCCTTCTCTCTTTCATTTTCGTCTTCCTTGCCAAGCTTTGCGACTGCGCCACATCGGCATGCGAGCTTAAGCTGTTGCGACACGACGGACTTGCTGCAACTGCACCATTGCCACATCTGCGTGAGAGCGGAACCTCCTCGAGTTGAGGTCAATTGTGCCACTGTTACATTGCCTTTGCATGTGGCCATTGCTGCCACGTCGTCTGCCTCGGAGTGGCGCCTCCTCGAGTTGAGGTCTTCATGCACTATAATATCCTCTCCCCTTCCATTCTTTATTTCGGCAATCTCTCTCTCTCTCTCTCTGTCATAACGCAGCCCCCAATCTCTCTCTCTCTCTCTCTCTCAGATAGGAGCCAGGCTTTTGAGCTTCTTCTATCCCTTGCTCTCTCTCTATCTGAGAGGAGGAGTTGAGCTCCCTCCGTCTTTGTATGTGGGTGCACTCGAGTTCTCTCTCTCTCTCTCTCTCTCTCTCTCACACACACACACACACACACACACACACACACACACACACACACACATTGCATCACTAATCGTACTCGACAGTTGCAGAAATTCGCATGAGCACACTTGCCAAAGCTTGTAGAAAGAAGTACGCAAACTCGTGCCCTGCCCGTTATGGTAAAGTTTTCATGCTTATCGATCCAAAACGGAAGCAATCTTAAATCTTACTCTCTCTGATCTCTCAGACACGCGCCCATTGTAGGGTTCTTGGCTACGAGGCCATGTTGAGCAAAGGTAGCTAGCAGATCAAGAAGCGTGCGAGGGGGAGAAATAAGGACCTAGGGTGGCTGCATGTAGGGTCCTCAGTGTCATGTCTCTCTCTCTCTCTCTCTCTCTCTCTCTCTCTCTCTCACGCGTTGTAAGAGTTTCATCCTCAAACTCCTTTCAAATTCCCCTCCCTATATTTCGACTCTAATTTATAGCTGGAGTTCCACCATCAGCCTCCAGAAGTCCCAGCTATCTACAACTCCCTGGAACTCCTGTCAATCGTCGTCGCGATTGTCGAGCCAATGCATCTGCGCCCTTCATGTCACCTTGGTTGCATGAAGGCTCTAATGAAGGAAGATTTTTGGTCAGAAGTGTTTCAAAGAGCTTCGTTTTAGCCCTTTGTAATTTTGCAATGTAAAAAAGATTTTTTAAATATACTTTCTTTTGCGAGGCAACTCAGAGTAACCAAAGACCACCTACATATTTAGTGCCATATTGTATTTGAATTCTCCTTAGGCCCAAAGGGTATTGTCCCCTTGAAATCTTGGCAATATGATAATAATGCAAGCAAGAATATAATATGGAGCATAGAATCTACTAATGGGTTTGAAAATAGGCAAATACACGAGGGCCAGAAGAGACGTTTGGATATTATTGAGTGCAACCATGAGATGTTTGCTCCATTAGATTTTGTGGTTTTTGCCGCTAGATCTTTGGTATTTTTAAGCCTGATTTTTTTGAGTGATATAACTTTGTACTAGCTTCCTTTTACTCAATTCTTTGCATGCGCCTAAACGTAGGTTTTGGTAGGTAGTGTATAGATCACATCTCTCTCTCTCTCTCTCTCTCTCTTTTTTCTTTCTTCTTCTTCTTCTTTCTTATTACTGTGGGCAACACCGCTGTTGGAGGCGGCGATTGCACGCGTGCACGTGCGAGAGAGAGAGAGAGAGAGAGAGGCCGCCTCCGGCGGCCGGCCATACTAGTATGAAATAAAAAAGGGATTTTTTTTGAGGACTACTAGTCTAGTAAAGTCAACATTTATTTTTGTATTACAATAATGTTTATGAAAGCCGATACAATTGATATGTGGATGGCACTTGAATTGTCTAAATTGAGGTACCTTGGTAGTCTATGGTGGATGCAACGATGTTGCACAAAGTAGATGAAAATTTGGCGATTTTTTTGGGGATGCTTTGATCTTATCGTATAAACTTTTCCACCAACACCCTAGCTAGGCAAATGTGCTACAAGTTGGCATTTCCGTTGCCGACCATGAATAGTGTGTCCCAAACAAAGTGACTCGGGCGCAACTTTCGATATTCCTTCAAGCCTTACTTCAAGCTTAGGGGCTTCCCCTTCTTATATATGGTTAGTAATGTGCCTCAAGCTCTTGTCTGATGTTTATGGGTGATATCCTACATGGAGTTGGTGAGAAACCATGTTGTTGTGCAAGTGTGAATTAGGATACGGGGCTAGAGGGAAATTGTGTGAGCATGCTCACACGTCTTCATATCAAGACTTATCGATTAGATCTTTGAGGTTCCGGGGCATAGTTCCTATGATGTTAAAAGTTCTCCTCTTTTCAATGGGAATAGAGTGTTACTGCACCCTCTTGACAATGAACGGTTGATCCTTGAACTTCCACCCGTGTTCAAGGCTTACCCATAGTAAAGCATCTTGCTAAAGAAGAGGCTCACTACTTTTGCATGAAGCTGAAAGGTAAACACAAGAAGTTTTGGACAGATTCTCACAATAATTCCCACATTATGACTTAACGCAACATCATGAGCTTCTGTGAGGGAGGCACGGCATACCTAGCTAGGTACGATTGGGGGCGATTCCCCTGCCCCCATTCGTACCTAGCTAGGTATGCCGTGCCTCCCTCACAGAAGCTCATGATGTTATGCATCGTATTAAAAACACTGAAAAAGTTTCCCTTTTCCTACATGAGAAAATTTCTAAATCTTCTTGTGAAATATTATGCTCATGAACAAGCTAGCTTTTCATGCAAGAGCATGATGGCCTCTTACAAAGTTCACGTAGGCTTTTTGTCTCGTACTCTCCCTTGAACATCATTTGCCTGTCAACAACAGATCATATAATACCATACAAATCATCAAAAATCTCTCTCTGCAACTTTTTCCTGGATAAAGTAAGTCACAAATTGAAGCCTAAGCTGAGGCTCAACCAATTAATCATCATTTGGTTAGATGCCTCTCATGGTCGAGGGTTCAAAACCCGCCAAGTCTATCCAAACTGTTGCATGTCTAGTATGAGGAGAGTTGTACATGAGTGCATGTCTTTGTTCTCTTTAGGTATAAATTAAAAGGGAACAAATAGCAAAAACGAAAGACTAGATAGTAGACATACTCCAAAATGATTCATTGACAATCCTCAATTGAATAGTGTAACGAGAAGGCTATTGCAAGCCACCCAATTAACCAACATTTCCAAGATAAAAGTGAAACTTCCAAGAATTAGTGCACTATGAAATATGCTGTTGCTTCACTCACCTACTTGCATTGTAGCCTTTTGCCCATGATGCCACCTCATCAAAAGTAAGACATCTACCAAAAGCTAGAAACTGCTAAAAAGAAGAGACAAAAGTGCAATTAGTATCTTCCATTATTCACTATTTTTCAAAGCCAAGCTAAAGTATGCATGTACTTTTACTTATCTTCCCACAACACTTAAAAGTATATATATATAACTACTATTAATTTTTCAATTCATCAATCTGATAGAAAACTTTAAGATCTATGTGCAATAAAATATTTTCTCATCATATGAGTGAATTTCCCCCTAGACACTGGTCAACTCTGTTGTATCCAACTGTCAAACACCTAACCATAGGTCTAGCGGCAAAGCGTATGCGCATCTCTTTGATGGTGAGTTGCTTGAATACAATTATCATTCACCATTTTGTGGGGGGACATCACTTAAAGAAGACGTGTTGAAGGACTTTGCAAAGAATCTCATCATGTAGTATTCAAAGACAATCAATAACAGGTGCCTCGTATAGCAAGCGAGCGCATCTACTAATGGTAATCAATTGAAATGTGTAGCCTTGACATGAAATTTTTGATGTTGAATAATGCAATATGATTAATGCATGCAAGCAATTTTGAAAGGTTAGAGCATATATTAAGAAACGTTCTTGGTGGGTTTTGAACACTATGAAGGCATGCTATCAAGTATCAAGTTGGTGGATACATTTCTTAACACAAGAAAAGATATCTTGATTCTCATGCTGGCTAGAATTTGCAAGTACAATTTTTGCTTGATCTTGACTTAGTTTGCAAAGGAATAAGTAAAGGTAGACTTGACACCAACACTTGAATTGAGGTATAGTGAAGTATTATTTCATAATCAAATTACAAAATGCTTTATTATTTGCAAACGTCCATTCAAATATTAATCATGACAGCCATACTTAAAAAATAAAATCAATTTTGGGCCCCATAGTGTGTTGGAGAGCTAAGATGTATGAAAAGTCTGAGGAGCTTCTTATTGCAATATTGGATGACCTCACATACATATCACATCCCAAAGGTGTCTAGACACTCAGTATTCCAAATGGAGGCTAGTGTTAAGGAAAATCGACAAAATAGCACTAATTATGCCATTGAATCTATTCCAAATGGCGGCTAGTGTTAAGGAAAATCGACAAAATAGCACTAATTATGCCTTTGAATCTATTTTTGCATTTACATTTTGCTAATGTGTGTCTTTGAGCATAGACTTTGGCTTGAAGATGTTTATTGCAAGAACCTATGTTGTAATTATTTTTGTTGCTCTCTTTTAGAACTAGGCTTGTCACATATCCTTGATACCTATAGGGTGGTTAACTTGTAACTGGTTGTATTTTGGTTCTTCTTTCCAATAATAATATTCCTTGTGTTTAGCTCAACAGAAAATTGTGAACAAATAAGTCTCATGTGCAAAAGTAGAAGGATTTTGTGAAGAACCAAACGAATTGGGAAAAGATTTGAACAAAAATATGAAATACACTTCCACAAGTCTAGGGTTAGGATTTGAAAGGCTCCCTATTCTTTCAAAAGTTAGGCATTGGAAAAGCTAGGCCCCTTCCCTATGTAAGGGCATATTTTCATCTTGCCCTTCTAATAAAATGCCTAAATATCATAGAAATTACAACTCAATTTTTGTAACTTAGCTAGACAGGTTTGAAGAAGAATAGAACAAGCAACATGTTTGGTGAATGATATAAAATCGAAATTTTTGTTTGCAATTCTTATTAGTATAGGCCAACACATTCTGCACAAGCATTTTGGAAATACATATGAATGCTAGAAGAGACTCCTATTCCCACATGCATCTTAATGTACTCCCCTTCCATTGATAGATACCCTATTTTATTCCTCCTCTCCTCCTCAGAGAGGGCAATTGTTTTAACAAGCCCTTCTAATGATAGATTCATGAAAATTTTCACCTTCATATGACATTAAAAAAAAAGGGATTTTTATCAAGGGGATCAAGTTCTATCTCAATCCACAAAATTCTTACTCTTATGTGCCTATGCTTGAGTGGGAATTAGTGATGAGCACATATATTTTATATATTATCTACAATAAAAAAGTTAATAATTGATTAAAATAAAATAAATTAAAATTGTAAGATAAAATGTTTTAAACGTAACATCAACGCAAAAAAATTCTCTCTCTCTCTCTCTCTCTCTCTCTCTCTCTCTATAAATGTGCACATGTGCACATGCACCCCCCGTTCACGCTTGCATAGATACACATAGACTCATGCATGTGCACACCCCCCCCCCCCCCCCCAACACACACACACACAAACACTCTCTCTCTCTCTCTCTCTCACACACACACACACACACACACACACACACACACACACACACACACACACACACACACACACACACACACATGTACAACATGTTCTAAGACATTCCCTTTCAGTCTCAATCTTCTATATTTGAACCTTTGGTAGGAATAAAATCATACCCATGCTCTCACTCATACATACAAACATAGATAAGGTCTCGTTGGGAAGAATTAAATATTCACAGTTTGGATTTTTCTATGATTTTTCAACGTGCTTAAGGATGGGCTATAAGCTTGAAATAAAGTGAGGCTAGCGCCATGATTGGTGGGCCAAATACTTCAAACATAGTTGAGTCTTTTTATGTTTTTCACTATATGCCCTGTTTTGGTAGCTTCACTAGTTTAAATCTAGCTATTATCACAGTTTTCTACATGGATGCCTTGTTTAAAGTGCATGGTTGGTGAATTTATTGCCTATATATGTACATACTAGCACCTTTTTCTCTCTCTTATTACCACACTTACATGATCACTCATTCATATCTCTGTTCCGTCTAGCAACATATAACGGATCATCTTCATAATGGCCCTAGGAGCAGAAAACTTGAGGCAATTTCAAGCTATGCTTGGAGTACAAGAGATGGCACTGAGCTTAAGAGAGAGTGTTGAGATTGATATCTAGCTCAGCATATGTGAAAAGCCCAAGGCCTCTATGGGTGATGACTGATGCTCCTCCCAACCATTCTCCCTCTGCTTATATGCTCTTAGCCAAGCGCCCTTGTGCATGTCATCCCTTTATCGTCCATATTGCATAACCATTGGGTCTCGCCCACTTAGCCTTGCCAAGTTTAGGACCTTTGTTCTGACACTACTCCCCCTTCTAGAGAAGAGTTTTTGTCGTGAAAAACAAAAGCAATCTGGATTAGCCTTAACTCCCAGCAAAAGTAATCTAATTTATGTATAGCATGGAGGCCACTTCACTAGGGAGAACCATAACTTACATTATTCCTCTCCACCAATGGATAACAATGCAGATCCTCATCAAATAATGGAGAGCTTGCTCATCCTTGACGACCTCACTTTGGATCCCTACAAGGTCTTCATGGAGAAATGAACACCTCTCGAAGGACTCTTTTGAGTTCTCCCTTAATCCTCAACAAAATAATGCTCCAAGAAAATGAAGATGAAGAAGAAATATTACCCATCTGACTCAGCCTTAAATGGGAGGATAGCCCCACCCCACTTGCACCCACCAACCCTCTCTTCCCTAAACTTTACATAAGGAGAAACTAATACAACGGTCTAGTGTGAACTGCTAGTGAGTGAGCTAGATAAATAAGTGTGCCATCACTCTTGTAAGTAGACCAAGTAGATGTAGTCCAGCTATAGTATCACTAGCAAAGATACACATATCCACCAATATGCACCAGTGATGATGGCCGTCAGTGATAGTAATCCAGGAGTAGTACATGTTGAGCTTTACATCTCACCGAAACATTCGAGTAAGAGTGTCAACTCCTTAACGGAGATGCAAAAAGCCAAAAGATAGAGGTATGAGAAAAGAGCACAACAACTTCAGGCTCAAGTGGACTTAATCCCTAGAGATTGTGGAAAAAAGAAACAAATTTGAGTCTGGCAAGATAGTGGAATTATTAGCCAAGTCAATGGGATCTGTCCTGGTTGACAAAGTCTATGAACAAATCAATAATACTTTAGAAGCATACCAAACACGATCACAAGCGGGGCAAAACACGAAAAACCAATGGAAAAACTATCCACATCCTAATCTTGAAGCATCAAAACTTGAAGCTTCTGAGAGATTGACCATGATAGCATTAGCCTAAAAACAAGCACCAATAGAGCTTGATGAAACAAGACCAAAGGAGACTATTAATGAAAAAAGTATACCCAAGCGAGACTGTAAGGTCCCCGATTTTTGGGTCTCTTTTAAAAATAAGAAAAATAGATTTCCAGTATACATTACTTTATTTTTTGGTCTAGAATGCTTGTTGTGCAATGTTGCGAGGCTTTAAAGTGAAAATCAACGTCGTTTTTATGTTCTAGTACATTAGACTAACGCTTGGTTTAGTTTTGAAAAAAATTGATTTTTCTTGCTTTTTGTGATTTTTAATATTTTTTGTGAAAAGAAGCGAAGGATCTTTAAGCTACTAGTTCCAAGGGCTAGAGTTCAATTTTATAAAATTCTTAATTTTGAGTGCTTTTCGCGCTTTTTTGTAAAATGCACGTTCGTTTCCTAATTCAAGTAGGCTAGATGAAGCCTTGGTTCAATTTTAGAAAATTTTTCAATTCTAAAATTTCTTCTCATTTTAAAAAATCTTTTTGTGCTTTTCATCGTTTTTCAAAATCAATATGCTTTTTAATAACATCTTAACTACAAAAATATAATTTTTGGTCATCATAAAAAAGAATATACGATGGAGAAACATAATTATGATATTATACGAGAATTACTTTTCCAAAAAGTGACATCGTAAATGAAGGAGTACGAGCGGAAGTGCGACGCGAGAGAGAGTGCGAGAAGAAGAGCACGACGATATGGTGAACTCGCTCTACTGTAATGTGTAGAGCATAGTGAGTTCTTATTAGGTTTTTACAAAAGAATATGTGTACATACCTGGCGGCCCGCCCACTTACCTGGGCGACCACATTGAGCTTTATACCCCAACAACCTCCCACTTAAAGTCCAATGTGGTACATTAAGTGTGAGAGAAGCTACTATACAAGCTAATATACAAGAGATGTAGAGAAGTGGTGTACTACCCTACACCTAACTGCTTGCAAAAATGCGCAAAGCTCTCTGAGGGAAGTCCTTTTGTAAGTAGATCAACAGGATTTTCTGTGGTGTGAACTTTGACAAGCTGAAGTTGCTTATCCTCGAGCATTTCCCTGATGAAATGATACTTCACATGCACATGCTTTGTCTTTGAGTGATAAACTGGATTGCGAGCCAATTGTATAGCACTTTGACTATCACAATATAACACATGCATCTCTTCTTTGATTCCCAAATCTGTTACTAGTCGATTAAGCCAAATTGATTCTTTGCATGCCTCTGATGCTGCAACATATTCAGCCTCTGTAGTAGACTGAGTAACACAATCTTGTAATCTAGAACGCCATGATACTGCTCCACCAGCCAATGTAAAGACATACCCTGACGTAGACCTTCAATTGTCTAAGTCACCTGCATAATCTGAGTATGTAAAACCCTTTACACTTAGCTCCTGACTCCCATAGCATATACGCATACTCTTTGTAGCTTTCAGGTATCTCAATATTCCTTTCACTGCCTCCCAATGTTTCTTGCCTGGGTTTGACATGTATCGACTTACTACTCCCATTGCAAATGCAATGTCTGGGCGAGTAGCAATCATTGCATACATCAAACTATCCACTACAAACGCATATGGAATCTTATCCATTTCAGCCTGTTCTTCCCCAGACACAGGACAATCTTGTTTGCTAAGTTTCACATATGGTGGCAATGGAACACTCAGTGCCTTTCCCTTCTCCATATTGAAACGTTGCAAAACCTTGTCAATATACTCTGTTTGAGATAACCAAATCAACTTCTTTGATCTGTCTCTCTCAATGCGCATACCAAGTATATGACTTGCCTCACCCATGTCTTTCATGTCAAACGATTTTGCCATCTTTGAATTCAAAGCTGAAATTTCTTCCAAGTGCTTGCCAGCAATCAACATGTCATCCACATACAAAATAAGGATCAGCCAACTACCATCCTTAGCCTTCTTTGTATATAGACAGTGATCGAACTCACTACATTTGTAGCCTTGAGAAAGCATAAACTTGTGGAATTTATGGTACCATGCCCTCGGTGATTGTTTTAAGCCATAAAGACTCTTTAACAACTGGCATACCCAATCTTCCTTGCCTTTCTCAACAAACCCTTCTGGCTGCTGCATGTAAATTTCCACATCTAAATCACCATGCAAGAACGCTGTCTTGACATCCATTTGGTGCAACACCAAATCTAATATGGCAACCAATGCAAGAAAGCATCTCAATGTAGTCATCTTGACCACCGGAGAGAAGACTTCATCAATGTCAATGCCTTGTTCTTGCTTAAAGCCTTTGGCAACAAGCCTTGCTTTGTACTTTGGCTGACTATCATGAGCGGTGATCTTATACTTGTAAACCCATTTACAAGGTAGAGCCTTTTTGCCCTGTGGTAATTTAACTAGCTTCCATGTCTTGTTTTTATGCAGAGCTGTTATCTCTGACTGCATGGCCAATTGCCAATTCCCGGAGTCCTTCATTTGCACTGCTTCCTTGTAACATGAAGGCTCATTGCAGTCAGTCAACATGACATAGTTCATAGATGGAACAAACCTGTTAGGAGGTCGCGTGACACGTCCAGATCTACGCACAATAGGTGGCTCAGGCTCAGCCACAACCTGTGGTTCCAATCTATCCTGTCCTTGCTCCTCTTGAGCCCTGACATTTTGTCTTGCACGTGGAGGTCCATCTTTCAATTCTAAAATTTCTTCTCATTTTAAAAAATCTTTTTGTGCTTTTCATCGTTTTTCAAAATCAATATGCTTTTTAATAACGTCTTAACTACAAAAGTATAATTTTTGGTCATCATAAAAAAGAATATACGATGGAGAAACATAATTATGATATTATACCAGAATTATTTTTCCAAAAAGTGACATCGTAAATGAAGGAGTACGAGCGGAAGTGCGACGCGAGAGAGAGTGCGAGAAGAAGAGCACGACGATATGGTGAACTCGCTCTACTGTAATGTGTAGAGCATAGTGAGTTCTTATTAGGTTTTTACAAAAGAATATGTGTACATACCTGGCGGCCCGCCCACTTACCTGGGCGACCACATTGGGCTTTATACCCCAACAACCTCCCACTTAAAGTCCAATGTGGTACTTTAAGTGTGAGAGAAGCTACTATACAAGCTAATATACAAGAGATGTAGAGAAGTGGTGTACTACCCTACACCTAACTGCTTGCGAAAATGTGCAAAGCTCTCTGAGGGAAGTCCTTTTGTAAGTAGATCAACAGGATTTTCTGTGGTGTGAACTTTGACAAGCTGAAGTTGCTTATCCTCGAGCATTTCCCTGATGAAATGATACTTCACATCCACATGCTTTGTCTTTGAGTGATAAACTGGATTGCGAGCCAATTGTATAGCACTTTGACTATCACAATATAACACATGCATCTCTTCTTTGATTCCCAAATCTGTTACTAGTCGATTAAGCCAAATTGATTCTTTGCATGCCTCTGATGCTGCAACATATTCAGCCTCTGTAGTAGACTGAGTAACACAATCTTGTAATCTAGAACGCCATGATACTGCTCCACCAACCAATGTAAAGACATACCCTGACGTAGACCTTCGATTGTCTAAGTCACCTGCATAATCTGAGTCTGTAAAACCCTTTACACTTAGCTCCTGACTCCCATAGCATATACGCATACTATTTGTAGCTTTCAGGTATCTCAATATTCCTTTCACTGCCTCCCAATGTTTCTTGCCTGGGTTTGACATGTATCGACTTACTACTCCCATTGCAAATGCAATATCTGGGCGAGTAGCAATCATTGCATACATCAAACTACCCACTGCAGACGCATATGGAATCTTATCCATTTCAGCTTGTTCTTCCTCAGACACATGACAATCTTGTTTGCTAAGTTTCACATATGGTGGCAATGGAACACTCAGTGCCTTTCCCTTCTCCATATTGAAACGTTGCAAAACCTTGTCAATATACTCTTTTTGAGATAACCAAATCAACTTCTTTGATCTGTCTCTCTCAATGCGCATACCAAGTATATGACTTGCCTCACCCATGTCTTTCATGTCAAACGATTTTGCCATCTTTGAATTCAAAGCTGAAATTTCTTCCAAGTGCTTGCCAACAATCAACATGTCATCCACATACAAAATAAGGATCAGCCAACTACCATCCTTAGCCTTCTTTGTATATAGACAGTGATCGAACTCACTACGTTTGTAGCCTTGAGAAAGCATAAACTTGTGGAATGTATGGTACCATGCCCTCGGTGATTGTTTTAAGCCATAAAGACTCTTTAACAACTGGCATACCCAATCTTCCTTGCCTTTCTCAACAAACCCTTCTGGCTGCTGCATGTAATTTTCCACATCTAAATCACCATGCAAGAACGTTGTCTTGACATCCATTTGGTGCAACACCAAATCTAATATGGCAACCAATGCAAGAAAGCATCTCAATGTAGTCATCTTGACCACCGGAGAGAAGACTTCATCAAAGTCAATGCCTTGTTCTTGCTTAAAGCCCTTGGCAACAAGCCTTGCTTTGTACTTTGGCTGACTATCATGAGCGGTGATCTTATACCTGTAAACCCATTTACAGGGTAGAGCCTTTTTGCCCCGTGGTAATTTAACTAGCGTCCATGTCTGGTTTTTATGCAGATCTGTCATCTCTGACTGCATGGCCAATTGCCAATTCCCGGAGTCCTTCATTTGCACTGCTTCCTTGTAACATGAAGGCTCATTGCAATCAGTCAACATGACATAGTTCATAGATGGAACAAACCTATCAGGAGGTCGCGTGACACGTCCAGAACTACGCACAATAGGTGGCTCAGGCTCAGCCACAACCTGTGGTTCCACTCTATCCTGTCCTTGCTCCTCTTGAGCCCTGACATTTTGTCTTGCACACTTAAAGTACCACATTGGACTTTAAGTGGGAGGTTGTTGGGGTATAAAGCCCAATGTGGTCGCCCAGGTAAGTGGGAGGGCCGCCATGTATGTACACATATTCTTTTGTAAAAACCTAATAAGAACTCACTATGATCTACACATTACAGTAGAGCGAGTTCACCATATCGTCGTGCTCTTCTTCTCTCACTCTCTCTCGCGTCGCACTTCCGCTCGTACTCCTTCACATCTTTTACAGATTGAGTGCCATCCATAGTATCTTTGACCATAGGTCTATGTGAAAACTCCATAGCATCACACAAGGAAGCACAATGTTCATGCGCCAAAACTAAAACACCAAGTTTTGCATAAACAACTTTGAGTATATCCTCATCTTTTGCACGTAACAATGTTATGTCCTAGAGAAGGCGCTCATCTATTATAGCTTCTTGCTTTTCATGAATTTGATTGCAATCAATTGTATAACATGTTACTTGTATCACTTTGTTACTTTCAACATTTACTTTTGTAGAAGCAATGTGGTCCATTTCCCATTCCATAAAGCCCAAGGTTTCGTGTAAAAGCATTTGAAAAAGCATCCCAGTTGTCTCCATGTTCCTTTGCAATCTCTTGTACTTGCTGATAGAAATATGGAGCCACTAACTATTGAAAGGACATAAGCTTCAATATTTTAGGAACCCCTTGAACCCTCATCTCCATTGCATAGCACTCAAGAAAGCCTCTTGGGTCATAACTCTCAAAGACATTACATTTCTCATACATTGCACCCAATGTAGTCCCCACTACTTCTTCCATCTCCATTACTTTGATTAACTAAATTTTGCATGAATTTATATTTGCTATCTCTTGCTAGAATTACATCATGTACATATAAATTTATATCATCACAAATCCTCACCCCAGCCACCTCCGGTCGGGTTCACCAGAAATGTTGGGATGTGTGCGGTCCAGCTGGAAAGTGCAAAACCTCTAGCTATGAGAGTTTGTGATGAGAGTCACAAAAAATTTAAGAAAAAGCATTTATGAAAAATTATCAACTCTCTTTCTAAAGATGACTGAAAATCTAAGAGCGTTTGTGACAAGACAACCACAAACCCTCTCCCCTATTGTGCTTGGAATTTGCTTGTTTTCGTAGGTAAGTTTGTTATGGAAGGATCACCAATTCACATCCAATTGTACTTCAAAAGAATGAGTAAAAACAATAACATTAAAACCTTGAAACTTCAAATCTCATAGAAGCACAAATCCCAATCAAAACCCAAACCTCTATCATGGAATCATGTAACCTTGCCCCCAATTGCATAGTCATAACATCAAACAATTGAAAGGAATACATGAGCTTCTATCTTCACGGCGACCATTTTCTGATTATGCAAAGATTCAAGAACTTCTAAATTGAATCCCACACACCATTGGATAAGGGGAAACCCTAATTTCCTCACTCACAAGCTCAGATACAAGATTGCGAAGAGACGGGACTGCACTACACATAGATTGAGCAATCATGGAAGGAATTGCAATGTAGAAGAAAATTGTAGGATTTTTCGGTTAAGAAGAAGCCTACTCTCCTACCTAGGGAATTCACAGATGATGTGTCAAATGTTGAGAATTTTTACCAATTTTAACAAAAACTAGGCCATTTTGGACCCAAAAAAGACCATTTTTGATGTGAAAAATTCTAAACAGAGTACAAAAAATCCCTATCACGATGTGGGGCAATGTGCTTTGTAGCACCATTGTCAAAATACCATACATGTGAATATGTAGCAACTGACGCATGCATAATGGACAACAGAATTAGAAGTGCACTCTGTACTAAAAGCCTATTCTGCATCAACATCAGCATCACAATCTCCTTTCATTGAAGACTCAACAATAGCTGCATTGGTAGTGGAACCAGCATTAGTAGTGGAACCAACCTCTTTCTTCTTAGATTATTTGGCCTTCAATTTAGGACACTACTTGATGAAGTGATCATTAGATTTACATTAATGACCACGCATCTTCTTTTTGTCCTTATCATCGGATTTTCTAGACGAATTACTGCTACCAGAAGCATTAAAAACATGTGATTTTCCACTCGCACGCAGAAGAACCATGAGAAGTGGCTGCATTGTTGTTACCACCTTTTCTTTGAGCAGCAATAAAAGCCTATTCAATTGCACACTGTCTAGTCCCGTTTTTCCTGGAAAGTGACTCTTGCAACAACAATGTGCACAATGCATCAAACTAGAAAACTTCAGGATTTCCATGGGTCATAAGTCTCGAAGTACTAGCAGAAGTTTGGTAAGAATCTGGCAAGACATCAAGAAAAATCTACACAAGGGAACTGTCTGAAATGACTTCACCTGCAGAAAGAGGGTGTTATTGCCAGTAGTACGTCTCTCTTTCTCTTTCTGTTCACTGTGTGCCCGGAGGTTGCAGGGAACATTGCCGAACAAAGGAACTCGTGACACGTGTTGAGGGGGGGGATCCCTCCCCTGACAGTTCTTGGCATTCTAGACTTGCTAAAAGTAGTGTACAGATTAAGAACGCTTGAATTTTTACCACCTTTTCTCCTAAGAATAAATCATCCTTGAAGAACCCTATCTTCCATGTCCATTGAATCTATTTGCACAGCTTGCCTACCAGGCCTCTAATCATCGAGCACTCCTTGAATAAGTGAGGGGGGAACCTCACTTGTGGTTTTGTATCCTGAGCACCTATCTAAACCAACACCTTTGGCTAGAACCCCGTCGGCAAATTAAAGCCCCCGATAGCATCCATTCATTCTTGAGGTAGTAGATTGAGGCAACACTCATATTTGTGTACATCACTCATTTAGATAGCTCAATCATGACATGCAGGTCATTGATTGAGGTGGTATGGTGTAGATCAGCGTCTGAGGTAACAATGTTAACTTGTATACTAATTGACTATTGAGGAAATACAACTAAGGACATTTGCTTTGAAATTTGGGGATATAGAATGAAAATATGAATTTAATAGACTTCAATGTTTCATTTGATTGAACCAATGCTGAGAATCAATTCTAAGCCTAGCCTATACATACTCCTACTCCCATGCGGATTCATTGGTAATTATCAGGGGTCTTCAGCTTTGTGCGTGAAATGACCCTTTTACCCCTATCTATGGATAATTGGACCCCCTCCTACACTTACATGTTACCGTTCAGTAAACCTCAATGGATCCCTGAGGCTCCCACTCTTAGCATTATCAAAGAAATCTCTACTATCTTTGAAGATTTCTCAAATTGTGGTGACCTTAGTGAGTTTTCTAAGGTATGGTTAAGCTCGTTTGGAGGTATGGTTGCAAGGTTCCCTTCAAATTCACAAGAAGTTTTGGACAAATTCTCACAATAATTCCCACATTGTGACTTACCTCAACATCATGAGCTTCTGTGAGGGAGGCACCGCATACCTAGCTAGGTATACGGTGCCTCTCGAACAGAAGCTCATGATGTTATTCATTGTATGAAAAACACTAGAAAAGACTCCGTTTTCCTACATGAGAAAATTTCTAAATCTTCTTATGAAAGCAAGGAAACGAATACCTCATCTCTCTTTCTCTCTCTCTCTCTCTCTCTACTCTTTTGATCTCTCTCATACGAGATCCCCTTCACTGGAATCTATGCTGCACAAAACGTGATCATATTCCGTTATCACGAAAGAGGCAAAGAATGTATCATTTTCTGCCACTTCTTTACTCAAGCCTCGGGACCACTACTATTATATGTTGCATTCCTCTCATCCCCCTTTCAATCTACTCCTTTCGTTTTTCTGTCTATCCATCTTTCCTTTTTTCACACCTTCGATTCCGCCGCATACGCATGCCATCTCCTTCTTCGTCCAACATCATCGAGCAACCCCCTCAAAGCACTCTCTATGAGCAAGCCAATGCTTTGATGGAAACTTTGACACACCAATTGCTCACCATTTATGAGCAACTTCGTCATAGATTGTGCCCCTTATGGTGTGCAATGTGGAACAAACAAAGGCCTGCTACAGAACCCCTTTTGCCCACCGGACTTCCCGAACTCGTCGAAGAACCTCCATCACACAGCCTTGAGAAGCAATCCGAGGAACTCAAGAAAAGACTTGCACGTATTCGAGCACAACTTGAAGAGAAACAAAAGGGTTGTGACATTTTGAGGCAGGGTTGGCAAAAGGAGGCTAACGCTCTTAAGGTGAAGATGGAAGAGTTGATACAAATGGATAGGGAGAGTGAAGATTCTTTCAAAGAGCAAGCCCATGCCGTGCTCGAAGACCTGCGCAAAAAGATTACGGTTGTGGAGCGCACACGAGAAGAGCGCTTAGCACAAGTGCAAGACAAAATTAGTGAGCATCGATTGGCTATGAGCAATGTACACAAGGAAGCAGAAGCCTCCCTTGCAAGAGTCTCTCAAGCCATATCAGCATTACCATGACCAGCCCTTAAGGAATACAGTAGATGCCTGAGAACAGGTGGCATACTACATGTAAAGCTTTCTCAAAGGTTTAAGGTTAAGAGAAATACTGTAATAATGGCAAACCAAAACATTCTTAACTAGAAAATTATGTTGCTCTACATATGTTGATGTATTTCTTTGAAAAGTTTAACTAGTTTGATTAGCATTAATTCTCCATTGATAGGCTTTGTTAAATTGCCATGGGCACGTGAAAAATGGGTGAGATGGGGGGCTCAATATCCTTACCTTTGAGTATTAATATTCCAATAATTAGAGGTTTTGATGCCTCAAGTGCACACGGGACATCAAATCTCTATCTCACAAGAAAATTTAGAAATTTTCTCATGTAGGAAAACGAAATATTTTCCAGTGTTTTTCATACAATGAATAACATCATGAGCTTCTGTGAGGGAGGCACCGCATATCTAGCTAGGTACGATTGGGGGCAGGGGACCGCCGGCCCGGTGGGAATTATTGTGAGAATTTGTCCAAAACTTCTTGTGTCTATTCCAATATATTAGGGCTCAAAATCTTGATATTGAGCCAATAAATAAATATAAATATATATATCTTAATGTATATATTTTGTAATGGATTCAAAGTAAATAAATTTACGACCTACATAGCAAGGAAACTCTAACTATAGAAGAAATTGATAAAGGAAAGGCAGAGAAAAAAAATACAAATATACCAATGCACACTCGATTAGCTCTTTACATGGACATGAAAAGTCTTTTTACTTTTCATTTCCTAAACTTACCCCGAACTTACCTACAAATTTTGATTGAGAAACTTGGAGAGCTTTAAGTGTGACATTTTTCTCTCTTTTTTAGAGAAGGTCACCCCATTCAATCTCATAGCAATGATGTAACAATATTAAAACACAAGCAATTAGGATGCTAATAGCTATGACCATGTATTAGCAAGTAATACAACACTAGTCAACTACTTGTGTGTGTGTGTGTGTGTGTGTGTGTGAGAGAGAGAGAGAGAGAGAGAGAGAGAGAGAGAGAGAGAGAATTGTACTCTTTTATGTATCATGAGAGAATGAGAGACTTGTATTTTTCTTTGTGTGTGCGTGGTGCATGTTTTGTGTAGACCAAAAGAAAGAGAGGTATATTACCGTGTACTATGAAAGGTCAATGTGGCCTTTCGGACATAGATATATATTAACGTCTACAAAAGGCCAATGTGGCTTATGAGAAAAATATGAAATTACATCCATGTTTTGCTATTCTCATTGAAGATGAGTGAAACCTAAAAGCTAAAAATTAATGAGATCTATTATGCAATTACACAAGGAGCAAAAGGACTGCTAGTAGATCAATGCAATGAACATTTTTGGGAAAACAAGAGCAATGGGCACCTCTATAGCAATGTCTCACAATAGCGCTCAAGATACAAATTCAACACCATAAACTGCATCACATGAACTCTCACAAAACCACAAATCAAAAGCAAGGTATCCCTTGGGAATTTACAAGCATACACCCATGCAAGAGATCACCATGGAAGCAGGAAGCACTTGTCTTGGCATGAAATTGTAGCACACACACTTGAGGAAAGATCTTTCTCCTTCACCAATTTCTTATTTCAAACTACAATTTCAAAGTGTACATATGCAGCTAAAAAGTGTACATATGCAACTAAACATATAAGCTTCCACAACTTTATACCAAACTGCCCACGACCTACCATATCTTGTACCCTGTACAAAATAGATTGTGTCCTCTAGACCACAACTCCAAAAGGGGAAATTTCAAACCTCAAATATTCTCTGCATTTTTCACAACAAAAATTCGAAGACACTAAAATTCAAATCTATGCACCACTATGTGTAAAATTGGCACAGATATCAAACTGCCATAGCTAGGTGTAGAGAAAGCTAGTCGAGAACAAAAAATTGCATTCAAACGCATGAAGAAGCCACAACGACCCAAAACATGATATTTTTTTATATTTGGCTGAACTTTTCAATGTTTTTACATGACTTTAGTTATATATAAGTGATACTTCAAAAAACTCACTAACGAGCACTTAAAGTAACCCGATACTTACTGCTACAGTAATAACTTGCACTGCATGTACATATGCTTGCTAAAGCAAGACAAAAGCACACAAAAAGAAATCCATACATCTTTTGGGACCACAAAGTCATGTCTATATGTAAAAATTCACAAAAATTTGGAGTCCAAATTGCACGCAACATACTTAGCCACAATGCATCCTCCTAGATCATTCATAGTTAGTAGTAGAAAAGAGAACCTATAAACTAAGTAAAGGACTTCATAATCAACCACATGATTAGAAAAATCTTCAAAGGAAGACTCATGCTCAAACACGATCATCAACATTTCAATATACTTCTTCAACCTATAGCCATTCACTCGTGCTTTTTGTGGGATACCATCGAAATTGATATGTGCCATTTGGAAACCTGTTCAAGACCAAGAAACAACCTCGCCACTTGATTTAAGATTTTTTTAAAAACGTGCTATCAAGATTTCTATTGTAACGAAGAACCATGCCACCCTTCTTGATGTCTTTGTGTTTCACCTTCTCATTTTCCTTTTCTTGATTGTTCTTTTAGTACTTGTTCATAATGCTTAAAGCAAGCAACCTACCCTATTGTACACATTGTAAATGCAAGAGTCTCTCTTTGAGTGCATTATGAGACTCATCTTGAAGCTATTATATCAGCCTTAAAGCTAGTATTTCAACCTCAATAAAAAGCAAAGTTCCTTTGCCAAAAACTAAGTGGAAGGGAGAGAAACCAGTACCTGACTTGATGGTAGTCTTGTTGGTGCATAGAGCACAAGGTAGCTCTAAATCCCAAGTATTCACATTTATTTTTGTCAGTTGTAAGCATTTTTATGAGTTCTCAATTAAACCTCTCATCCATTCCGTTACACTAGGCATAATAGGGAGTATTGAAAAATTGTAGCACACATGCAACTTTTCGCATAGATAATCCACCAACTCTCCTCTAAAACCTAGACCTCTCCCAAAAAGTAACTATAATGGCATTCCAAATTTGCAAGAAATATCTTCATATACAAATTGAGAATGTCATACTAATATATAACCAACCCAAATGATTTTCTCATATTAAACTGATCATTTAATGTGGGAGAATAAATGAGAACAAGGGTTAGGATATAGACATGTGCTTATAGACCTATCTCAAAATGGGGCCAATGGTAAAGGGGCCCAAATGAGAGATGGTCCATAAAAGAGCAAGGCTAACCAATGGAGCATAAAGACCTTATGGTTAGCTTCATTGAAGACCTCCAATAGTTAGTGTTAAAAGTCCTTTGATCTTAGGTAAGCTAGGGTTGTGCTTGAGGTGGGAACTCGGCCCAAGCTTGAGGTGCTTGACATGCTGAGGACTGAGATGCTTGAGATGATTGAAGTGCTTGATGATTGAGATGCTTGAGGTGCTTATCATGCTTGAGATGCTAGGAATGTACTTGAGGTGCGAACCCAACCCAAGCTTGAGGGGCTTAAGGGCCAAGCTTTTGGTGAGATCTAGGCCCAAGGTTGAGGGGCTTGAGGTAGCACAAAAGTCAAAGTAAATCCCTACAAGGAGGGGCAAGCCATGCAAGAAGGCAGGTGGTTGCTTGACCACTCTCTCTCTCTCTCTCCAAAAGGGCACCCCTTGCCCAACAAGCAAGTAGGACACATGTCAACAAGCCCCTAGCTAGGTTACCCTCATGGTGTGCCTAAAGCCTATTGGTTGGCCTTCCAAAGGGTCCAATGATAATTTAGTGAATTTAATTAATCATTTTAGCATTTATCAAGCCCTCTCTCTCAAAGGGGAAAGGGGGACACTTGTCCCAAGGCTACCCTTGTTGCTTGGTATGACTCTTGCTTGTGATTGGCTAGGCCTGGAGGGGTCCAATGAGCTTCAAGCATGAGCTACAAGGGGGGGTCGACCAAAGCAAGTAGGGGGCCTGCTTGAGTGGTATACTCTCTTACACATACTCACACACACTCTCATTGTGTAGTGTGAAAAGTGCAAGAGTTCCCTCTCCTTCTCCAAGCAAGTAGAGAGGTTGAGTGCCCTTTGTGATTGGCTAGGCCTGGAGGGGTCCAATGAGCTTCAAGCATGAGCTACAAGGGGGGGTCGACCAAAGCAAGTAGGGGGCCTGCTTGAGTGGTATACTCTCTTACACATACTCACACACACTCTCATTGTGTAGTGTGAAAAGTGCAAGAGTTCCCTCTCCTACTCTTGGCTATGGAATGCAAATCCAACCAAGGGCCATGCTTCAATGCTTAAGCTTGCCATCTTGCCCATCTTCATTACTATGATTTTATGTATGCTAGGAAGAAGAGTGATGATAAGTGAGGAACTAATTGTTTCTCCTATGAAATGTTTCTTCTTTCTCTTCCCTACCCTCATTCTCTACTAGCTCTCTCCACCTTCGAAGGTGTTTGAGGTCTTGGGACTGAGGCTTGGATAGTTAATTCTTTCCACAAACTTTATGTTATGCTCGCGATGCATGAAGCTATCCATCTTCATTGCATCACCTAGGTCACAAGGAACACAAAGATGGTATTGTAAGAAGTCTCGTCTCTCTTGATGGGAGAAACTATAATTTACAAATGCCTATTGGAGGGGGGACCAGCTCCACATAAATCCAGTCCGCAACTGTTGTCACGTTCTCTAAACTCTCTCTCTCTCTCTCTCGCAAAAGTATTGCTCATGCCAAGTTAACTAAATTTCGTGTTTATGTTGCTACCATCAATTAAGTTCACCCACTATGCTCACAAAGTAATTTCATAAAAGTACTTCTCTAATTTCCACTACTCTCAAAGTTAATAGGCCAATTTCATTACATTGGTATCAGAGAATTTGGTTTCTCTTTTCTTGCTTAAGAAGAGAGGTCCTTAAGTAGCCTATAAATGGTTGATTTTGTTAATTATATCAGGGTAATTGGGACTGGGATCTATTATCTATTTTGTTGAGCCCACTATGTGGGATATGGAGCACACCTTGGGAGCTTTGGACTTAATAATGGAATCTTTTTAGACTTGCCTACGGCTTTACCATTAGTGAGCCATAATAAGTCCGAAAGGAGCTAGCCCTGAGAAACTCTGCAATATTAGACCCACTCCACTACTCTCTATAATTAACCACTTCAAGCAAAGAGGAGTGGAAACTAAGGTTTTGAATTGCCAAAGCATACACTAAGTACGTACACAAATTTTGTTAACATAGCTGACAATAACCAAGAGAGTAGAATGCACATTGATAGCTTTGATTTTGCACATGAAGGTGCTATGATGCCCCCATGTTTGTCAATTATCTCATTACTAGGTTGTAGCAAGCTACGGGAAACCCTTCTTTGCAAGCCAAAGTTACTCAACAACTTCGAGCTAATGGGATTTCCCTTCCTCTCCAAGAGGAGAGAGAGCTTAGGGGGCCTCTTGAAGAGACCCCCAAAAGAAGACTCTCTCCCATACGAGAGGGGGAATCCAAAGATCAAGAAAGCAATGAAACTCTAAGTTCCTCTGAAAATGTGGCTCCACAAAGATGGCGGTCTAGATGATCGCCAGCTTCTCCCAAGAGGAAAAGATCAACACACAGTCCTTCTCCTCATCACCCCAAAAGGGAAGAGAGGAAATAAAGGAAGAAAAGGGCAAGAAAGAGGTCACCCTCTTCTCCTTATTCTTCACCTTCTTCCTCTTCCAATGAAAGCTATGGCTATTTGCCTAGAAAATATCGGAGGGGAGGACATCGTAAATCATACCCCTCATGGAGAAGGTCACAAAAGCTAAAGAAGTTCAAGGAGGGAGGAAAGAGTATCTCTTTTCCCACCTATGATGGCACCTTTAGTGCCAATGACAAAGTGTTGGCCTTCATCCATCAATTTGATGTGTCCTTTGGAGACGAGGGCTTCATGGAGTCCTCCAAGCTACACCATGTAGCTATGCACTTCCAAAAATCAGCTCGTCAGTGGTGGGCTAGACTTCATGGAAACGGTGAAGCCCCAAATACATGGAAAACTCTACGAGTGTCCATCATGAAGCAATTCCTTGAAAGAGATGCAAAGGACAAAGTGCTTACCGAATGGTGCAGCTTGAAGCTTTTCTCTCATGAATCTATCCACAAATATGTAGACAAGTTTGGGATGTACATCTCAAGGCTACTAACTCGCAAAAGATAGAATCTACCAAGCAAAAGCAACAATTTTGTGCGGGATTACCTAAAGAGATGGCCGAGTATGTCAACTCTCAATGGCCTGGTTCTATCACTGAAGTAATCCACCACACCATAGCTGCTTCGTGCATCAACTTCCAAAAAGAGGCTAGATGGAATATCAAGCCTATGGAAAATAAAGACAAAGGTGATGCCAAGGGGAAAACTAATGCTTAAAATTCTTCCAAGGCCCTTTCAATGACAACAACAACAACAATCGGTCCAAGGAGAAGGGAGTTCACAAAGGAAAAAACAAACTCTCTCCTCAAGAGCTTGAAGCTTTTCGCAAGGACCATAGGTGTTTTAAGTGTGGGGAGCAAGGACATAGTTATCGTTCTTGCCCCAAGAAGAATGTTTGCGATGAGACTCCTAGAGCTTCCACCATCGAAGATCCAAAAGAGGACGCTCATTGCAAAGGTGCATTTCTCTCCTATGCTTGGGGAAAGGTAAGAGAGCATGATGCCTTCATCTTGTTTGACCTTGGCTCTACTCACAACTTCATATCAATGGAGTTGGCCACCAAGTTGGGCATTTAAGCTTTCAAGATGAGAGATGCTCTAACAGAAAACACTTCTTTCAAGGGACAACAAGCCTCCATTACTCCCTTGATTGGGAAGTTGAGTCTCCATGTCCAAATCTATGTCGACAAAGAAGACTTTTTCATCCCTCCTCTCCAACATGAGGATTCTATCCTAGGGGCGTCATGGTTTGATTGCATGGCTTCAAGTTCCCTAAAAGGAGAATCTACTTCACCTACATGGGAAAGAACATGTTTATAGATGCTAGTGAGTGTGGTCGTTCTATACCACTTGTAAATCCTCCTGCTTTTGATAAATCAATGAAGATCTCAATTTTTGCGTGTATGATTTTTGTCAAGAATCCCTAAAAGATCCTAATGTTTCATCAAATGTAAATGATAGGAATCAAGAAGGGTTAGACTTGTCTAATTTTCTAAAAGGATTCCAAAATGTGTTCACCGATGATATCCCTATGGACTTACCTCCAAAACAAGGGGATGATGACCATCGCATTGAGCTCCTTCTAAAAATCTCACCGCCTAACAAGCCTTCTTATCGAGTTTCTCAAGCTCAACAAGAGAAGATCATGAGCCAAGTAAAACAATTGGTAGACAAAGAGATGGTGAGGCCTAGCTACTCTCCCTTTTGTTCTCCAGTCCTTTTAGTGTAAAAGAAAGATGGTACATACCGTATGTGTGTGGACTATCAAGCACTAAATCATATCACTATCAAAAATAGATTTCTCATGCCTCGGGTAGAAGATTTGTTTGATAAGCTACAAGGCTCTACCTACTTCAATAGGATTGACCTTAAAAGTGGCTATCATGAAATAAGGATAGTGGATGAAGATATCCTAAAGATTGCATTTCACACAACGTTTGGTCTTTATGTATATCTAGTCATGCCTTTTGGCTTGACTAATGCATTGGCCACGTTCAATTGTCTAATGGAGAAAATTTTTAGACCCTACCTCAAATTGATGATATCATCATCTACTCCAAGTCTTTGGAGTGATCTTTCAAGCATTAAGGGAGAACAAGCTTTTCCTCAACCAAAAGAAAAGTGAATGTTTCCTTCAAGAGATTTAATACTTAGGTCATATTATCTCTCAAATATGGATCCAATAGAGGTAATAAAAGCATGGCCTAATCCAAGGAATTTACATGAGCTAAGAAGATTTATTGGTATGTGTGCATACTATAGATGCCTTATAGAAACATTCTCTCAAATAGCAGGAACATTACATGGCTTAACAAAGAAGAACGTTAAGTATTTATGGAGTGCTAAGGAGCAAAATGCTTTTGATAAGCTCAAAGAGAAGCTTAACTCCCAACCAGTCCTCATGCTTCCAGATATCTCAAAGCCATTTGAGGTCCAATGTGATTCTTGTGGTGATTTCCTTGCAGCAGTTTTGCTTCAAGAAGGGCATGCCATAGCATATGAGAGCCGAAGGCTCAATAAAAATGAACGAGTCTTGCACATTTAAGAGAAAGAGCTTTTAGCTGTTCTATATGCCCTAGACACATTGAAGCACTACTTATTGGAGACTCCATTTATTCTACAAGCCGACCTCCAAAGTCTTAAGTATTTCATGACGCAAACCAAGATTTTTGACAAACAGATGAGGTGGGAAAATTTTTGTGAGAAATTTAATTTCCTTATTGCTCACATTGCTGGTAAGCACAATCAAGTGGCTGATGCACTTTCACGACGGACCAAAAGTTAATGCGGTGTTGATAGCCACTCACAATGATCTATCTTCTATGATAGATGAGTATGCTACTGACCCTGACTTTAGAGACATAATGTTAGTCCTTGCTTTGGGGAAGAAAGAGGAACTATTCACCTTGCAGGATGGTTATCTTCTCCATGGCAATAGGCTATGTGTTAACCATTTTCTTCGTGAGAAAGTTATGTATGAATCCCATGCTCCTCCCTATGCGGGGCATAGAGGCATTCAACCTACTCTTTGAGGAGTAGAGACGCATTTCTATTGGCATACCATGAAAGTGGACATATAAGAGTATGTTTCAAAATGTGTAGTATGCCAAAAGACCAAGTATGATAGAGGGAAGCAACCTCGATTAGTCCAGCCATTACCTAAGACCAAGTATGATAGAGGGAAGCAACCTCGATTAGTCCAGCCATTACCTATCTCTATTCACTATGGGAGAGTATATCCATGGATTTCATCTTTGGAGTACCCAAGTCTATCCATGGGAATATGGACAATAGGTGACAGGTTTTGCAAGCACACTTTATTATTGTCAAAAAGACTATGAAGGCACACCAAATGGAAACTCTCTTCATATCATAGATTTTCAAACACCATGGATTACCAACATCCCTCGTGTCAGATAGAAATCCTAGAATGACCAGTAATTTTTGGAAAGGTCTCTTTGAAAATCTAGGTACAATGGATGGCCAAAGTGAGATAGCCAATCTTACGATACTCGATCTACGAAAGAATTTATGTTACAGAATTAGATCAACACTCACAATGGGAAAAGTACTTACCTCTTGTAGAGTATGCCTACAATAATACTATACATACTTCTACTGAAAAAGCACCTTTTGAGATAATTGAGGGAATACTTAAAAGCCCCTTGCTACTCAAAGTACATGGGAAGATCTTCGCTGCCGACGAGTATAGCCGTGACCTCTTTTCAAAAGATTAAGGAGGCTGTATCCATCTCTCAACAAAGGCAAAAAGCTGATGCTGACAAGCACAGAGGAGCCTTAATGTTCAAAGAAAATGATTGGAGGTCTTACTTAAGTTTCCTAAGGCTCGATTAAGGCAAACGACATGCAAAAATCCTATGGGCCATCAAAAGTATTATGCTAAGTGAATTAATTTTTAGCAATTTTGGACAAGTTTTCTACAATTTCTCAACAATTTTAGTGTTTGGCAGATTTTGATGCAATTCAAGTTGTTAACTCGGTCAAAACTTTTTCAAATAACTTGAAACTTGACACATGCACTTTATTACTACCATGGATCGATTCCCCTTAAAAAAATAATCACAAAATTAAAAATTCAAGGCACGAGATAATAAGCGCGCTTAACTCTCACCTTGAAATGAGTGACTTTGTGTACTATTTTGAGATGTCCATAGTATAAACAAGTCACTTGACAAGTTTCATGAGGTTTGAATCCGTTTTCAAGTTTCTAAGCCAGTTTTTGTATTTGTTATTGGACTTTAGAGAAAACTAGGTTCATCTGGCACTTTACAAATTCAAATGACTCCAAATTTGAATCAGTAGCTCGATGTACTATGTTCTAGCATGTGTGACACCCAAATGATGAAAATTTTGCCTTTGTAGGTCTAGAGTTAATAAGCGCACTTATTATCTTGGAGCTTAGATTTGTAAAATTTATAAATTTTGGTGACTCTCACAACTAGGACAAAGTGTTCTAAGACTTGTCACAAACTTTCACCCTATGTGGATTAGATTTGGTATACTTACCTTGACTTACCCGTTGATCAGTTTTGGTGTACTTACCATCACATACAATGAAAGTAGATCTGACTCAAAATTTGTACATCAATGAGGTCAAGACTCCTAGAGCCTTCACAAAAGTGTTTATACTTCACCTTGACAAGATATTCATGAGATTGAAGTCCAATATTTAGCATCATACAATGAAGAAACTATTATATATAGGCTCAAAATTGCACTTTTTTAAACTTTTGATATCATTTAAGTATTATACAGTGGATTACAAGCACTTTTGGTGGCCAAGAAAAACCCAATTTGCATGCATTAATCATAGAAGGGATATTAATCTCTTTTTCTTCAAACCTTGAAAATTTTCTTTGGAGTCAGTTTCAGCTCACCGTAGTGTTTCCACAGCTCTCCAAGACCAATTTTTTACCATAAATGTTCTTTGATGGCTTTTCAAGCTTACCTCAGGAGTTTGGTACCTGAAAACTGTGGAATTTCACCAAACAACTGAGTGATGCTGACAATTCAAAGGGTGAGGTAGATTAGAAATCCACCGTCTAAACCTACTCCTAGTCAAAAAAACAAAAGGGGAGTGGAAAGTGTCCACACGCATTGCTTTTTCTTGTTCTTTCTTACTTTTTGATGACTTGAGTCTCAAATTTAAGCTTTGACATAGTGCAACTAATCAACCACAAAAACAACTTAATTTATTCTTGAAAGGTCCTTAACAAGTACAACTACTCCCAAGATACCTCTACACAGCTGAAGGTGACACTCCTCAATTATGCGGTTTTTTAAAGATGGCGTTTCTCTCCAGGTTAAACCTAAAAGAAGTGATGGACAATGATATCAAAGTGTTGAGTTTTTCTCTATTTTAGGTCACCTCATCCCCGACAATGGCACCAAATGTAAGATGGGGGTTGCCAAGCTTCACTCTATCTTATTGTAGACATAGCGAGAGCCAAGTACAATAAATGTCATACTGTGGGACGGAGTCGGCACGACTAGTGCATGGAAGCTACAAGAGGTCATCAATCTCTTTGAAAAAACACTCAATCCTTATCCACTCAATGAAACACTCAACGATATCATAGATAGAAAAATCCAATCATCACATCGCTAAGCAGATATTGATGGTTCACCAAGAAAATGAGCTCCAAACATCACAAAACTAATAGGTAGAGTAGACAGAGTCTAAACACATTGTCAAGTTCCTAGGGTCTCAAATTCATATACCATCCACTTGCCAAAAGAACTCTTATTATCTACATGGCTAATTTGACCTAACCCATTTTGGCTTACGGTGCACTTGTTAGCTCAACATTAATACCCCAATACCCCTCCTATATCTAGAATGCAGTTTCTATGCTTAGTTTGTGAGAAACTTATATCATTACATAGAGCTTTCACTTGTCAACATGTAGAAGTAGAAGGTACATCCAATGGACAATCCATGAGGGAGATACGAGCATTTGTAAAAAGAGGGAGAGTACACAAATCTCAGTATTAGGAAGAGAATGGGGTCTAGGAGGGCCTCTTTATTTGGCAGTTTAAGGAAGTCAAACCTTTAGTATTAATAAAGTAATCAAAGGACAACTTTTGAATTCAAATAGACAAAACGGCTAGTTTATTGAATTCAAAGTTTCCCCCAAAATGGAATTTAAAATATAGCGGGTAAAACCATATCATGTAGCATATCTGTGGAAAGATCTCGACGCGTAGATTTTAGATCTATGATCTCCGCTCAAATCAGAGATCATATGTAGAAGTTATGGAAGACCGAAAATCATAAAATTATCCACCTCCTTTTTGGGGAGAAAAGTGCATCCTTTGACCATTCTTACACATCTCTTACTTACCCTATAAGAATGTTTGATTTTGTCTCTCTTCTCCAAAGTGGGCAACTTGGTGAAGTCCATGAATGCTTCATTAAACCCTATCAACCAACATATCATTGAAACTAGGTTCTAAATCCACAAACTTCGACAAATTTGGAGTTGATCGTAGAAGTTATGGCCTCCCTACTGAAGCTAAAATGTGGGGAGAGATTCCATTTATAAGAAAAATTTATCACACATCACAAAATAGAATCTTTTAAAATATGAGGAATCTGGTGGCATGCTATATATAAATGGATATATCTCAATGAATACATTCTAATTTCAAAAGGTCCAACAAGTTTTATTTCATTTGTAAAATTTTTACTGTGCGTCCATTTTGGACAAGAGGGAGAAAGTCAAAGTCCTTATAGGGCCCTTTTGAGAGTCCAAATTCTCCCTATTGGTGATTGTTTCTGAGTATACACATATTTCACACAGGCTCTAAACAAAGAGCACAAGATTCAAAGAAGTTTAATAGATTTTGGAAAAGATTTTTTTGCAGTTTTTGGAGAGAGCATTAATAGGTAACAAGTTGGGCTTGTGCAAGCACTCAATTTGTTTTTTATTTTCATGCTTTTAAGATCTAGTAGTCTGATATGACATCAGGGAGGCTTCAAAGTCTTCTGGATTCTATAAAATGCCTTTTGATCTATGCAAGAAAGGACCTGGGATATCTAGTTCTAGCATAGTTCCACTGAAGGCGATGGATTACAACATGACCTTAGTGCACCAATTTGACAACCAATTGGGTGAAAGATCTATGCAATTCCTTGTAATCACTTTGTTTGTCAATGGATGATCTTCGAATGGATTCTGTTGAAGATCCATCTATGAATTATCTAAATGATAGGTAAATATAGACCGCATTTGTGTTCTTTATAAAATGGTAGAGGATTTAGACCTAGTAGACAACCTAGGACAAGTGGATATGCAGTGTCTGAATCATGGCCATTTTCATCTTTAGAACATCTCATGCAAATCCATTCCTTGAAAACAAAACATGTCTTGACAAAGATATGTCCATATCTCTCTATTGGGCATCCATAGGAGAAGGTATCAACATGTACAAAGGGAAGTCCCTTGGATATGTGGAGATTAAAAAAGAAAAGATCCTACATGTTTTGCTTTAATAGTTACAGAGACTGTGCTGATCTTAGAAAATTTTGGATACAAATTTAAAGTAGTTTCAAGAAAGGTTTTTGAAAGATCAATTTTGTGGGATTCCAATAATTGACCAAATGACCATACACCAGTGCTCTTAGTTTAAACCTAGAGGCAAGAACTTTAAAGGACAGAATTGGAGTTGTTGAAACAACAACAAGGATGAGAGAAGAATGGAGCATTAGAAGGATGGATTCTATCAGAAGAATAACTAAAGTGGAGAATACTCATCCATATAGAATTGCAAATAGAGGTGTCTTAACGGCCATTACAGGATCATCTATGCCACACCATACCAAGAGAGGAGTGCTGGATGTGACTATGAGAGAAGTACTGAGAGTTATATTTAGAGCACCAGCACCTACAGTGTATAAAGATACTTTCCTAGGAGCTCCAAGAGTGATGAGATATATCATTGAGCCGACGAGGTCCATGAGTCCATCTCAAGTTGCAAAATGCATGGCATCAAAGTATAATGGATGAGGGGATTTCCATGCACATTTACATCATTTAAATAGGTCTTGAGAGATAAACATGTGACAAATTTCCACATTCATTTTGAATGTTTTGAATGAACTTTGGAGGTCACCACCCTTACATGGTTTCACCCTTTGAAATGGAAGACTATGGAAACATAGAATCATTATTGCAAGTCTTCATGGAGGAGTTTTCCGTGCACGGGATCAAGCATAATACAGGGTCACAAATCCATTCCTTCAAGCAAAAAGGCAATGAGAGAGTACGAGAGGTTGCCTTGTGATTTAAGCAATATCTAAAGATATGTCCACCGTGAGAGAAATCCTAGGAGGATAGGCAGGTCTAGAACTATAGAATACCACCATTAAGACATTGCTTGGCATGTGGAGGAAATCATCCAAAAACAATGTCCCGTGTTTCGACAACAATATCCTAGATAGAAGTGGTGTACCATTGAGAATAGCTGGACAAATCATACCATTGAGGAATATTACTACAATAGGGTCAAAGTTAGGGAAAGGCCTTATCAGCTTAACCTACAATACCATCCAATAATTCTCGGAAGACCATGGTACACACAACCAAAGTTGTATAAGATTAGGGACGTGGTACCACCACTCTCTACAATAGAAGGATAAGAAGAGTTTGACATGGCAAGCAATAAATATTTGGATGATGATTTTGATGAGCAAGATGATAAAAAATACTTGAGTGAAGAAGAAGACAATGGGGACGATGGTAGTGAGGTGGAAGATAGGAGTGATAGTGATGTAGATGTTTCCTCCTTGATTCTTTGAAGAAGAACATGATGAGAAACAAATATTTATTTGTCTTATGGAGAATAAGAACATCATTGGTTCTTATGAGAGAATTGAGAGCTGATGCAACTCAAAGTTCAACCTAATGTCAAACTGGAGCTAAATTAAAAGATGATGTCTCCATATTTGACTATTCATGAGAAAAATGTACTTACACATGATACAACAGTTTCCTAATTTATTCATCACTTCTTATAAGAAAATTAGAATCTTCAAAGGAGAAGAAATAAAAATTCCAATGAAGGAATCATCTCGACCCATACACCAAAAGCTACAGAGAATGGGACAGGTATAACTTGATGCTTTAAAGGAAGATGTAGACATGTTTATTCAAGAGGTTTCATATGTTATGTGAGTACTACAAAATGGGTGAGTTCTATTGTTTTCACAGCCAAGAAGGATGGAAAGTGGAAGATTTTTATGACATATGATCTCTAAGAAACGCGATTGAAGCAGATCTTGACAAAATGAAGGCTTTGGTACTCCTCCCATTGCCTAAAGATATGAAGCAACTTGCTTCTTTTATTCAAAGAATGAAGTATATGTCAATGTTCATTCCTTTGTCCTCTCAACTTCTTTATCCTTTACAATGAGTAGCAAGGTTGGATCCTCTATAATGGACCAATATATTTGATGAAGTTTTCAAGGCATCAAGGAGGTTCTTGGTTCTCTTCTTGCTATGCAAGCTTCTATTTGGGATAAAGGTTTTTATGTGAATCCATCAGTAGGTGAGGATGCTATTGGAGCTGTCCATGTTCGGCGTAACAACTTCCATCACATGAGACCTATCTATTGAGCTAATATGGTAAAACTAGAGGTGGAAAGAGGCTATACAAAGGTGAACCTTATTATGGTGAGTGACATTTATGCATGTAGAAGGTTTAAGTAGCACTACCTTCTTTTGAGAACTTTCACATTTCTCACTAACTACACTCTCCTACCTTGATTGGTGAATAGCCCTACTCTATCAAAGGGACTCATGAAATGGATTGTGGAGCTATAGGAATTTCAATTCTCTTTTCTTGTTGAGTAAATAAAGGGCTACATTGTTTGATTGGATTACTTATAGATAAATCCCTCTTATTATCAAGGAAGATGTAGTGAAGAAGCAGCAAATGGAATCTATTGACATAACCAATGCCTATTTATTGTTCTTTGATGGCTCTTATAGGAATGTGAATGGTGAAGCCTCAAGAGGTGTTGTGATCTTGATCATCAAGGTACTTTGGTAGCCAAACTAAGTTTGAATCTTATAGCAAAAAATAGCAATGAAGCTTAATATGCTACTTTAGAGAATGGAATACACCTTCTCATTGAGCATGGCATCCATCATGTGAGGGTAAGAGGTGATTGTGGTTTGGTAGTTAAATACTTGGGGTGCAACGAAGTAAGAATCCAAAAATAGGTGATTTCAAGTGAAGAACTTGCTTGCGTTTTGAAGCTTGGAGTTTAAGACATGTTGACAGGTCTCAAAATGAAGAAGCATGTGGTGCAGCACAAGCTTCAATTGGCCAATTGTATGTGGTAAGGGCTGATTCTTCTCTTTATTTGGGAAGGGAATATTTGCAGAGGTAAGAAGATTTTCTACAAACAAGAATGCTTTTAGCACGGTTGGATAAATAAAAGAAGTATTCTTTTCTCACTGTGTCAAAAGGTATTTGCTACTTGTTAATGATTTGTATATGAAAGGGGTTGATCTTATGAGAAGAGTGCCTTGGAAAGAGCAAATTATATACTTTAAGAAGAGAATCAAGAGGATTATTGTGGTCTTGATTTTTCTTCAAAGGTCACTTTGCATAAAATCATGCAAGAGGGATATGTGTGGACAAGCATCTAGCGTGATGTTCATCACCATTGGTGTAGGTCTTGTAAGGAGTACCAAATCATGGAAAATAGGATTCTTGAATCACAAATTAGAGGAACCATTGGTGGAACATTATGTATTTGAGAAGTGGGATATTAACACAATAGGTCCTTTACAAATAATAGCTAGAGGTAAATGCTACATACTTACCATTGTTAACTATCTATCAATGTGGGGGCCAAAGCCAAAGCTATTAGGAAAATCACAAGTAAAGATGCTTCCCTCTAAGGGAATTGGCATGTTAACTTTGAGAGTAGCAAAAATTAGAGAAGTACTTTCATGAAATTATTTTGTGGGCATAGCGGGTGAACTTAATTGATGGTAGCAACATAAACACAACATTTAGTTAACTTGGCATGAGCAATACTTTTGCAAAAGAGAGAGAGTTTAGAGAACATGACAACAGCTGAGGACCGGATTTACATGGAGCCGGTCCCCCCTCCAATAGGTTTTTTTATTATAGTTTCTCCCATCGAGAGAGACTTGTTACAATGAAATCTTTGTGTCCCTTGTGACCTAGGTGATGGAATGAAGATGGATAGCTTCATGCATCGCGAGCATAACATAAACTTTGTGGAAAGAATTAACTATCCCAAGCCTCAGTCCCAAGACCTCAAACAACTTTGAAGGTGGAGAGAGCTAGCAGGAAATGAGGGTAGGGAAGAGAAAGAAGAAACATTTCATAGGAGAAACAATTAGTTCCTCACTTATCATCACTCTTCTTGATAGCATACATAATAACATTAGTAATGAAGATGGAGAAGATGGCAAGATTAAGCATTGAAGCATGGATGTTGGTTGGATTTGCATTCCATGGCCAAGAGTGTTGGGGTAGGCTCTCGACCTCTCTACTTGCTTGGAGAAGGAGAGGGAGCTCTTGCACTTTGCACACTACACAATGAGAATGAGAGTGTGTGTGCGAGAGTATACCCCTCAAGAAGGCCCCCTACTTGCTTTGGTCAACCCCCCTTGTAGCTCATGCTTGAAGCTCATTGGACCCCTATAGGCGTAGCCAATCACAAGCAAGAGTCATACCAAGCAACAAGGGTAGCCTTGGGACAAGTGTACCCCTTTCCTCTTTGAGATAGAGGGCTTGATAAAAATGCTAAAGAAATTCACTAAATCATCATTGGACCCCTTGGAAGGCCAACCAATAGGCTTTAGGCACACCATGAGGGTAACCTAGCTAGGAGCTTGACATGTGTCCTACTTGCCTCTTGGGAAAGGGGTGCCCTTTGGGAGAGAGAGTGGTCAAGCAACCACCCCCCCTTCTTGCATGGCTCACCCCATCCTTGTAGGGGTTTACTTTGACTTTTGTGCCACTTCAAGCCCCTCAACCTTGGGCCTAGTTCTCGCCACAAGCTTGGTCCTTAAGCCCCTCAAGCTTGGGCTGGGTTCTCACCTCAAGTACAACCCTAGCATCTCAAGCACCTCAAGCATCTCAATCATCAAGCACTTCAAGCATCTCAAGCATGTCAGTCCTCAAGCATGTCAAGCACCTCAAGCCTGGGCCGGCGGGTTTCCACCTCAAGCACATCCCCAGCTTACCTAAGGTCAAAGGACTTTTAACACTAACTATTAGAGGTCTTCAATGAAGCTAACCCTAAGGTCTTTATGCTCCATTGGTTAGTCTTGCTCTTTGATGGACCATCTCTCATTTGGGCCCATTTACCATTGGCCCCATTTTGAGATAGATCTATAAGCACATGTCTATATCCTAACCCTTCTTCTCTTTTATTCTCCCACATTAAATGATCAGTTTAATATGAGAAAATCATTTGGGTTGGTTAGATCTTAGATTTTATGACATTACCTCTCTTTTGAAATCATAGTTGTCCTCGACTATGAGGTAGAAGAGATAAAGCCTTAGTCATATGTCAATCTTACTTAGCAGGTAGAGGATCCCTTTTTACCCTACAAAATCTTTCCAAGATGGATGACTAATCCATTTGGTGTTTAAGAGACATAGCTACCGCAAGCATGTTTTCTCTTTAGTCCATTTCATTCTCCCAAGTAGAGTGACAAATTCTACTTGGTGTTTGAGAGACCTCGTCATCACAAACATGATTCTAAGCATGCATACTATTTCAATTTGTGCACAATAAAAGTAAAACTAGTCTTGTAAGACAAAAACATTGGTCATTTAAAAGAAATTTATACATGTGCTTACTCTAATGTAGCATTGTAAGCATTGACAAGGTTCAAACTATCCTTAAGTTGTATTCCTTGCATCCATCTAGCATCTTCAAAAGGAGATACTTAATCAGATACCGTCAGATAATCTTACCATGTTGTAGTACCTTCTCTTCATGCCAAAGGATAGCTTTGGGTTGTAGCACCTCTTCTTGGTCTTCAACTTTGGGAGGGTCTTCAATAATTGGTTTACTTGGTGGCTCTTCTTTGTAGGGCTTAAGTAGGCTCACATGAAAAGCATTGTGTATGAATCAATGGTTGGGCAACTTGAGTTGGTAAGCTGTCTCATTAATAGGCTTCAAAATTTGGAAACGACCATAGTATCTTTTTTCAAGCCTAATAAAAATCAGAGTCTCTAAACAAGAAAAATCCAAGGAATATACCTTTACCATTGACAATGGCTTGGGTCTATAGCCCTAGAATAAGACCTAGTCCTATCTTGCAACGGAAATGGGACAACATATTAAAAGTCCAAAACTCTTTCGGACCTATAACTTCCACAAATTGGACTAAGGTATCCTCAACCAACGTTTTTTCTCCCCTAACAGATGTGAGGGCAGAGCCGTTGGTGGACTCCTCTTCCAAGTGGAGAAGTTTTCTAAACATTTTTAGTGCATAGGGATGGATAGTTACCTGACTAATCAGGTCCATCCGTCCATGATTGACAACCTTAGTCAATACCCACTTACCACCCCGCACTCACACATGATTCTTTTGTTTTCTAATTACTATCACGTTGTTTTAACATTTAAAATAATGGTTTCTTTTAACTTTCCGTCACAGTAATTCCTTCAATCAAGTATTAAAGACAACATTGAAAAGCATTCTTTTAGCTAACATACATCTTTAAACTTAAGACAGGGTACTGTCAATCAAAACATTGTCCATAATAACCATGACCAGTACTCTTCTTGTCTCAAGACCACCTAAGGGTGAAAAAACAGCACCCATTCCTTATTCACAATCCGGGGTGGATAAACCCCCACCCAAGGTTCAGGGTGCCCATGCACGAAACCAGTTTCCCATACAACCGGGTGGCTCCCCTAGGATAAAAACGGTATCCTAACTTATGTAGAAACATCAAGACATGACACAGAGTAGAAACTCATCGTTCATGGGGATAACCGACTTATCTGTGGCTGGAAAGCCATCATTATCATCAATTTATACCAAGGAGTCGGAGGTGTCTTGAGACAAGCTATCTTAAAGATGATCAATCATATCTTTCCTAATTCAATCAGTTTTAACCCAAACAATTCATTCCTAATTTACAAGCAATTGCATGTTAGAAGTTACATTCCGTTTTTGGCCAATTATTCCTTTTCTGATTCTTACTCACTCCTTACGTATGCAATGTTAACTTATAAAAGAACTTAAACTATTTAAAGACTTAATTGAATAATGGAAACCCACAAGGGACTGATCAGCCATCTGCTGTTGCACTGGCGCCGGAAGACTCTCCTTCATAGGCCTACTACCAGGCCCAACTTCGTCGTGGTGTGATGCTCCAGTTCATTTTTTCAGAGCTACGTCCTCATTATCAGATGTAGGATTTTCTTGGGTCCTTTTAGGTGCCATAAATTCTTAAAAAAAGACGTCTAATCATTAGGTAAATTATTCGAAAGCTAGTCTTAACCTTTGTATTCAATCGTAACCTATCCAAGGTTAATTTTGCAGTCTTAATTGGTAAATTATTGACCTAGTAATTTCTTAATTGCCTATATAGATATAATAACTTTTTCCAAAGCTTTCCTAAGGGTTTTCTAAACCCTCCTAATTTTGTTATAATTTTCTATACCTTTTTCCTAATTTCTCCATCCATTTTTTCTGCTTATTATGAGCGTAATATTTATTCTATTTACTTTCTCTTGAAGATTTATTTTCCTCAACTTTATATCATTGGTTTATCCTTACTGTAATTTTCCTAGAAACTTTTGAACCCAAACTCTATTTATTTTAATTAATCTTTTGCTAAAAATAGAACTTTTGGTCAATTATAATTATCTAAACTAACTAATTAATTGTGATATAATTATCACACGTAGATAATGATATTTGTGACCTTTGGGAATTATCTTTTAAGTTTCAATTTAATTATCTGATTTCCACATATGATTTTCAACTAAACCTAGAATAATTTGACCTAGATAAATATCTATACTAATTTTCTAACCTTGACATAATTATCAAGGCTTCTTTATCTTGTAATCTAACTCTGATAAATATCATGTAATCATCTAATATGATTTACTAATTTATTTTGTTAATTTAAGCTATAATTATTATAATTTGACTTAGATAAATATATATACTAATTTTCAAACCTTGACATAATTATCAAAGCTTTTTTTTCATGTAATCTAACTCCAATAAATAGCATGTAATCAAGTACCATGATTTACTAATTTTTCCCTTTCATTTTCAGCTAGAACTAGTATAATTTGACTTAGATAAATATCTATACTAATTTTCTAAACTTGACATAATTATCATGGATTTTTTATTATGTACTATAACTCTAATAAATAGCATGTAATCATATAAGATGATTTACTATTTTCTCCCTTTAATTTTTAGTATAAATGAGACAATATTAAGTAAGATAATTAACTAAACTAATTATTTGTGCTTAAGATAATTATCCCAACTTGCTAATGCTATATGCTAATTTTGAAAATTATCCCAAAGCTATCTAGTCTAACTTAATAATTTCCCCCTTTAATTTACCTTCAGAAACAGGATTTTTTGACTAAAATAATTAGCTAAACCAAATTTTTATGGCTAAGATAATTACCATGGATTCCAAATGATGTATTCTAGCTCTTGAAAGTATCCTAAAGAAATCTAATCTAATTTACTAATTTCTCCCTTTAATCTACCTTAAAAAATAAGGTTTTTTGACTAAGATAATTACTAAATTATTTTTTGTAGCTAAGCTAATTATCATGGCTTATTTAATAGGTAAACTAACTATGATAAATAGCACATAATTATCTAACATTTTTTTCTATTTTCCCCCTTTTAATTATGATTAAAAATAGTTAATTTTAGCTCTGATAATTATACTATACTAATCTAAGTTTAATTAGTATAATTACCATTGATTTGTGACCAAAAAGATTAATTTTAGTCCTAATATGGCTTAATAATTAATTAAATTAATATCCCTAATCTTAATCTAAGTAATCAACAGAGTATTAAGAATTCAGAGAGTAATTTAAGTGTAAGTAAGTTTAATTTTCTTAATTAAGGATTAGTTAAAAAAATATAGGTAGATTAGCATAATTTTGCTAATTAAAAAGGCATTAAATTAATTACCCTAGATAATCAACTAGAGTTTTTGCTCTCTAGTGATTTTTGAGTAGAGTTCTCTCTAGGTGAGAGAGAAATGGCTAGGACTCCGAGTCTATCCCAAATTGTGAAGCAACAGGCTAGAAATCACAGTCACTTGCATCCCAAGGTAGCCCTACAGCTCCACAAGTGCCCCTTGCTGCTAATTCTAGCATAGGTAAGTTCATTACTGCCCCACATAGCCCCCCCGATACACAAAATTGATTTTATGCTATTATCTGATCCTTTTCAAGATTAATTTTGAAAATATCTGTAATTATCTGTAAATATCTAGGGATTTTATAATAAAAGTCCTTTTGTAGTAATGATTACCAAAACCTTACAATTTATTTAATTAATTTAACCACAGTGTAAACTTCTAGGGGCCATAACTATGCCAGTTTTTATCGAAATTCAGTTCTCAAAATTTCCAACCATAGTAAAGTCATGATTACGGTTCCAAAAATACCAATATTTGCCATGGTCGGACAATTCTGCATTGCTTTTTCAATAATCATATCAGTTTGATTAAGCTTTATACAATCTTTAAGGTTTCAAAAATTGGAAACCTTACAATCACCCCAACTTAAGGAATTGAGATGTCCTCATCTCAACCGAAATTGGGAAAGTCCTTGAGAAGATAAGTTTCATCTTCCTAAGTGGCATCTTAGGTGGGATAGTCTTTCCACTTTACCAAGTGTTACTGATTACTCTAAGAGTTCTTTCTAGGTTTTAAGGATACAATCTGGTTGGAGTTTCTACAATTCCTTACTAACCACTTGCTACTCAATTTTTTCCCCAAGAAACTCTCAGTGTTGAGCCCATCTTAAAAACCTTTACAAACCATTTGTATCATCTCAAAAACCAGGTTAAATTAATTCCATAAAAGATCCATATATCCACCTTGTCAACATGAACGCGCTCGTTCTAACTAACCATTCAGAGCAATCAGTGTTCGACAAGTATCATGTATTCCAGCTTTGCCAATTTGAACGTGCTCGGTGTGTTCTTGCCATTCTGAGCAATCTGCGTTTGGCACAAGCTTCCACCATTGCACCAGAGGTACCCCTTCTGTGCTCTAACCTGGTTGACCAACAATAAGTAAAGGGTTTTAAGAAGTATCATACCAAGAGTTCTTTTTGGCTTCCTATTAGTCTCCTACATTAATACTTTCATATCTAGGTCATTTTTCAAGGAAGGCTATTGTGTGCACAAAAAATGTGAGTTGGTTTTTTGACTACTATCTCATTCTCAAGATTCAAATTCTTTTCATACTATTGAGAACCTCTTTCGCATTTTCTAGATCAACCCTTAATTTCTTGATTGAATGCTAATTTAAATTTAGATTTCCTAAGTAATTTGGGAAAGAAAATAATGTATACCATTATAATATATAAGTAACTCAAAGTTCTACATTATCGACTTATAGTGGTTTACAAAACTGCCTATTGTTGTTGAGCTCTAGGATTACTAACTATAGCCAAGTGAGTGGCTCTTTCATCTTCCTTGTTCATTAAGGTTGGTTCTCCAATGATTGCATAAGCTCTGGCTCCTCTTTCTCTTCCTCTACCCCGTCCTCCATTTCTACCTCCCCTTAGGTTCTCTCCTTGATTTTGAGGAATGGCTCTAGCAATAGTATGAGGGTTTTTCTTCAAGACAGTTATTTCTATAGCGCCCCGATTGATTGCATCAATAGTACCTAACGTTTTGGGAAGGTCTGCTCCAAGTTCACTGTTGCAGCTACTCCACGTTGTTGATATCCTTGGTTGAAAGTTCCTCTGGCTCTTCCCCTAAAGCTGTTAAAATCCATTATAGTTCCTTGTAGAGTTGGTTCCTTCAACTGCGAGAGGCTTGACCCTGAGAAGGGCGTCCTGAATTGATGTAGGCCTCATGGCTTCAAGACGTGTAGTCAAGGGTTTATTGAGGCCTTGAAAAAAGCGAGCAATCAGCTACTCCATTGTCATTTGGGGAGCATAGCGTGGTAAGGACACAAATTTTGTGTAGTACTCCTCCAGAGAGAGTCCTAACTAGCGTAGACCAAAGAATTTTTTCATCCTGATAGCCTGATGTGCAGGAGGGAGATAGCGTTCTTTGATTTTCTATTTCATTTTCTCCCAAGATGGACTACTTGTGGGATTATCTCTACAATGTTGCTTCCACCAAAGTTTGGCATCTCCGCTAAGACGGAACATACCCAACATTGTTTGGTTTTCCTGAGCAGTTCCCACAGCTTTCAAATAGTCGTCCATAGGATCTAACCATGCTTCGACATCTCGCTCTAAATTGAGTCCCTCTCTCTTGAAAGTAGGGAGTTGAACTTGCTTTAGTACTAATTTGTTCACTTGAGCAACATTGTAAAGGCTATTTACACGAGTATTTCCTTGAGATTGAATTAGTGGAATTTAGTACCAAATGAAATCTCTCTTACTTATGCTTTTAATTATATCATACTAAAAAATTTTGCACACAGGATGAAGAAATTTCCAAACCATAAACAAAACTGCTTATAACATCCCCATTCCCTCATGTTGCTTTATAAACGATTTGATGTAGCCAAGAGTCCTGCTTAGGGGCTAGTATTGGTTCTTGATATTTGATATGTTCCAAGTTAAGCAAGGTTTTGTTGTCTTATACTAGAGTATTGGGCGGACATAGATCCTTGGTTTGATTGGTGTAAAGTATCCTTAATTTGGATACAAAAGACATCCTTCATTGGGTGTGGAATGTGCATTATATGTATGCTATCAATTTCATGTATCTTAATATAAAAACCCACATTTATATTGTTTAAAGATTACTTGCATTTATCATGCTATCATGTTTGAGGTTTAATAAAAATTGATATCTGTACATCTACAAAGATTTATATGTGGATATTTTGGAGAACATCAAAACTATCGATTAAGTATGTCTATATATTTGACTATGTATGCAAAGTAAGTTTTTAAAATAGTTGAATAATAAACACAATACTTGAATTTTTAAAATAGTTTTACATTGTTATGTGGCTACATTTTATCATCAAAATCAGTGTATGTTTGTGTAGAGATGTACGTTGTTGTAATACATGAGTATCTTTGTTGTTACTTTAGTTATGTATTCATTGTTTCATGCTTCCTTGAATAGGTTATTTGCGATGGAAAGAAACGTTGGACCTCGTGATAGAACTCAATTTCAAACTAGCAAGAAAAAAAGGCACCTGGGATAGAGTGGAAATATGAAATTAAGATCGGTGATCAATTCATAGATTGGGAGTGTAAGATATGCCATACAACAAAATTTGGTGGGGCACCTCGACTAAGGGAACATTTTCTAGGGGGACCCAAGAAACGGGGTCGCACATGTACCCACCCCAGTGCAACTGTAGTGGAAAACGTTTGAGGGAAGAAAAATATAGAAAGGATTCAAAGAAACATCACATGTATATTATTAACTCCTCAAGGATGCCAAAACATATTTTCCCAACTAGCAAACTTTGGAAGCATCACCGGCTTGCACTCGGAATCGCAATGTGCAGCCAAAAAGCAATCTACCCAGTGCATCTTCATTGAAGCATCATTTTGACCTAGAAAGATGTCTATGCGTCAAAATTCATTGCAAGAAAGGTTACGTGTATTGGTCTATTCAATGATGCACAACTTGCTCTTGCTGAAGCAATTTACTTTTCACAAGTGCTATGATGATGGTGGAAAATGGGCATTGGAAGAGAGTATGGAAGAAAATTGGTGAGTTTGGATCAGGGTTTTCATCGCCCACGTACCATGCTATGCAAAATAATTTATTGGAGAAATGCTATGTTCAAGTAAAAGAACGTGTGCAAAGGGTAATTCTTAGCAATATAGAGCTTTCTGGATGTACCATAGTCAGTGACGGCTTCTCCAATGTACAAAAAAAACTTCTAATTAATTAAATGATCGTTTCACCTAGAGGTGAAACATTTGTTCGCCGGGGGATTCACCATGGAGAACTTACCGCACCACGTAAGTGCAGGAGAGGGGGGTTTTTTTACAAGTTACATAAGCGTATAAGTTAGGGACAGGCCCCCAATAATTTCTCTCCCAAGCTTAAAAATAAGGGAGGAGGGTATCATATTTAGGGGGGGGGAGAGAGAGAGAGAGAGAGAGAGAGAGAGAGAGAGAGAGAGAGAGAGAGAGAGAAGTGAGAAAAGGGGAAAATAATAAGAAGTCTTTGTGTTTCAAAATTATGGCTTCCCAAAAGAGTGCCCTCGAACTTGTGAGTCAATAGCTACAAAGATACATGCAAGAACTAACATTGCTTTGTATCAAATTCTTGTTTTGAGATTATAGTTTATTTGTTGAGGGATGAAAGCTATAAAGAGTTTGTACAGATGGAAATTTACACAGAGAACCTAACACAACTTTATAACCATGTTTTTTGAGTAATTTAGATGGGTCAAAATTGAATGAGTAGCTAGAGTGCAGTCTGAACGAGCACATAGTTTGAAAGTAAAACTAAAACACATTGAGGGTACATCTAGTTATCAACATTAGTGGTTCCCTAGTACGTTGCCATTCACTGTGCTACAGGCTGTTTGACTAGTTTTACTCAGTCAGATCATGTGAAACCTAGATTTCATATGTAAGATAGGGGTATGATAGTTTTCTACATTGATTGTCGTATAAGTGTAGAAAGGGGGGTCATATTCCCTTAATATGAGTCATATATAGGGGTTTTATCAAAGTTTTCCGCTCGCAGTAGGTGGCGTCTTGTTTTGTATATAGAGTGAATTCCCCGGGATTTGTTCGTACTGTGGATTCACATGGTTCAAGTAAGTCTGGGGTTTATATCACTGATGTAATTGCCTCTGTGATAGAGGAAGTGGGTACTAAATATGTAGTCCAAATTGTGATGGAAAATGCAAAGAATTGCAAGAATGCCAGCAAAATCTTAAATCGATGGTACCCGCACGTTTTCCCTTTTGGATGCAATACACATGGTTTGAATGTTGTATTAAAAGATTGGTATTAAAGTGGCGATAGTTGATATTGTTCACCAACTTGTGAGATTTATGCTTGATTTATGCTCAAAAGACAGAGAGTATTATATATTTTTTGACCTCGCATGTCAATTATGTTAAAACTACCTGCAGAGACTAGATTTTTCACTCACTTCTACACTTTTGAGTCTCTTCTTTGAAACAAAGATGCAATCATAACTACATTTACATATATGGAATTTCATGAATGGGAGAGCGAGCAGAATGAAAAAGTGAAATAGAAAACCAAAGTCTTGAGGACTTACAAAAAAAACTTGGTGGAGTAGTGTGATGGATGCATATCATGTAATGATATGTATGCCATACACAATCTTGACCCTAGGGTGCCCAATATTGGAAAAGTATGGATGCAATGGTGGACTGTACAAAGGAGTTTGGAGTGTCCTAAAAACTTAGAGCAGTTGGTGGGGGAAAAATATTGACATGTTCCATTCTCTCGTCTCGACAAAGGAAAGTCCGTTTGAAGTATTTCATGCTAGATGGATTGGAGCACATACACCATTGCACATTGCTGCTTACATGCTAGATCTTGAATATTAGAATATGGACTTGATGTCTAATGTTGAAGTGGTTCATGATTTTTACACAGTGGTGAACACTTTCTATGCCAATGTTAATGATCGTGTAAGATGCATTAAAAAAATTTCCTCCTTGTGATTGAAAGAAGGTCTATTTTCAGACTCTCTTGTCAACAAATGACAAAAGAGCATCCTGCACGGAAATGGTAGATGATAAATGGTGGAGAACGCTATGCTTTGTTGCGTAATCTTGCCAATGAAGGTTTTAAGCTAGTGTTCTTTGAATTCAAGCTCATAAAGAAATTGGACCATGTACAAATATATTCACAACACTACTCGCAATCAACTTCTTGTAGATTGTGCATATAAACTTGTTTACATGCATTGCAATGAAAACTTTTGTGGCTTACTGAAAGCAAAGAATATGAACAAGATATGCCCAGATGGATGTATGATTGTGATGATGTAGAAGACAAACACTTTGATGTTTCACCTGTGCTGTGCACAAGCCTTGAGTTGAAGAGGAAAATCTCGATATAGACTCAAATGAGCTTGATCAAGCATGCAAAAAAGTAGAAATAGATGACAAATTCTTGGAAAATGATGACAACGAAGATTAAGAAATAGTTTCATTGACTTTGCTAAAAAGTGTCATTAGTAAAATATTACAATTAGTTTTTTATTCTTGGAATAGATTTTTAAGTACACGAGGAGTTTCCTCTTGCGATCCTGGTGGTTTGTATTCATTGGCCATGCCAAGTATGGTATATAGGCCTTCATTAATTGATGCACTGCACAATGCACATGTGGACTTTTTTTGTATATTGCCTCATCAAGAATATAAGATGGTAATATTGTCCACATGGCAACATATAATGGCCATTACAACCGTTGAAGACTTTGTAGCATAGGGGACATTGGTTGACGGAGGGACTGCTAGCCACATTTGAGATGCCCACAACCTCAGGATGCATTAAAAATTGGGATATGGAATTTCCTTGGTGTATAGGATTTAAACATTAAGAAAGGCCATGTACATTTTGACTAAGCTTGTTCAGTTGAACTTCAACCCTTGTGGTGGTCCGGTGAGAGGGGGGGGGGGGGGGGGGTGTCTGCGCTTGCAATAGTCTCAATGCTTCTTGCTCTTTCTCTACAAGATTTGCCCCCATGCTTTCCATGACCTTTCTCAACTCCATTTTAGACCATTCCACTATAAGAGAAAGATCTTGTGAATGTCACTGTCTCCTCACGTATATCATGGGTGCTAATAACTGTGACATCTCTGGACGCGAAGTCCACTGGCCTCTCAAGAATAAAATTCATATAAAGCATTTTTACAAATAAAGGAGAGAGGTGCATCTGCATTATGGAGTGGATGGACGTACACCTCCAAGAATATTCACTTAGTTTTGAGTTTTATGTCATTATTTTGTCACCTTGACACCTTCCATCTTTCCTTATTGATCTCACCTTCTGGGCACGTCCATATCCTTTGTGACTTGTTTGTTTATGTCACTCCATTGGGCATGATTGGGACTTTCCTATTTGGACAATCTGTAGGCCATTTTAGTTTCCTGGTGGGCAGTCGAGAGCTTTAAGCTGCTCGTATGCCTTTCTAGCCAACTGATGGTGCTTGTTATCTTGTTCGTCTGCCATATCTACAAAATATAGGTGATATAAGAAACTTGGTGAATGAAAGAATAATACATAAGACTTCCATCTCATTGGCCTCAAAGATTGAAAGATGGAATGCAAAAAACAGTGGAAAACATCAAGTAAAGACAAGTACACCTCAAACATGAGACCAAACAAATTATCTTAACCACATCTCAAATTATCTTGACCACATATTTCAAATATAAAAACCATGTTCAATTACAGAATTGGAATAAATTACAAATAGAGTTTGACTTGTGGGCGTTGCGTCCTGGCTCGCTCAATTTTCAATTATCTAAAAAGCTCTGCCACTCGCATCATAGATTTTCTCTCTTTGCAATTCGGCAAGGACATCCAATTTGTGGCTCTATAAAGTATAGCTTCCATGGTGGCTTTTTTGTGGGTACTACCACCCATCCACAAATCCTATATAGCGTTCCAAAAATCATATAGCACTTGCAACAAGTATCTTAGAGCACAGACATCACTTGCTGGAGTGTATGCATCTTCAAGAAGGGGATAATATATCTCGGGTGCTAGCCATCCTTGCTTCTATCTAGCTCTCGATCAGCATTAGATTGAGCATCTGACACCTTTTTTGCATTTTTGTCTACCTCATATACAAAATTAAGCAAAAATCACTTTTTGGGTGCTCTTAGTAAGTCCCCAATCAATGATGCCGATGCGTGCCGTCAAATCTTTAGTGAAGTCTAGTACTACATTAAACGGGTGTAGGTTGGTGTGAAGCATAATGTGGGGCATATTCATCACTAACTCCTTGACCTTGGAAAGTTGCTCCCAACTTAGTCGCATGTCGGGAGGGCGGGGGGGGGGGGGGGGGGAGGGGGGTCTTTTCCACCCTTGATCCAAGCTATACGTCAATTTGGAAAATTCATTGTATTTAAAGGGCACCTTCAAGAGCATGTCTCCGAAAAAGCTGCCATTATATTAAGGAAATATTGTAATCCAAGGTGATTCATTCATAAAAGCAATGCACTTGATGATTGTTGGGTGCAATACTTTGCATGCCCTACTATGTTTGAAAGCTCTCAAACTTGAAGCTACTGTTTTGCTTGTATAGCTTCCCACAGTATATTATGTGCTTAGGAAGAGAAGAAATCTCTCAAAATTTGTATTCTTTTACTTCACCAAAGGCCCCTAAACCAATTGTTTATCCTTGAATCAATGCCTCATATGGAATGCCGATGAGATGTGCACACATGGAGTTGTAAATAGTGCACACAATTTCCCCTTTCCCTGTAACATCTGGTTTCCTAGATGATGCAACAACTGTGTCTTGCATGGTGTGCACTCTTTTCGAAAGTGACTGCATGAAATGCCATGCGCTTGCTCTTCACCTTCTACTTGTTCCATATTGCGTCCCATAGCTGCAGTCGATGTAAATCAGCAAAAGCTGACACCAAATCTTTTAAATGCTATCCATTTACCATATAATGAGAGTCAAACAACAGTAACTAGGCCATTAATTATACTTCAGGAAATATTACAACAACAGACACTTAATACACATCCATATCTATCAAAATAAAAATAAAAACAAAGTGTCAGACATTAGTAACTAGATAATTAATTGTACATTAAGCAAAACATCAGATTACCATCCATTCACACTAAAGAGAGAGAGAGAGAGAGAGAGAGAGAGAGAGAGAGAGAGAGAGAGGGAGGAAAGTAATGTTTGGAATTGCTTTATATTTTCATGGAGGGAAGTATAGAGAGTTACACTACATATGATTTTGAAATCTTGAAAATAGGGTAACAAAGAGTAGCTTTTTAGGGATTTTTAACTTGATCTATATTTTTAGAGAGAGAGAGAGAGAGAGAGAGAGAGAGAGAGAGAGAGAGAGAGAGAGAGAGAGAGAGAGAGAGAGAGAGTGAGATCGGAACTACATTTTGAATAAATCTTTATAATTACTTCATGTTGCAGACACACAGAATAATTTTTTGAGGTTTATGTTATACTTTGAAAGTGTCATGAAGAGAAATATAGTGAATTATATGTAGCTTTTTTTAAAACAGGTTCTTGATGAGAGAGAGAGAGAGAGAGAGAGAGAGAGAGAGAGTAGATGATATGTAATAAATTTTAGAGGGTTATCAAGTTGAAGAGGAAGATAATTTGAAGTAAATCATGATCCAAGAAATGCTCGGTCCGTGTTACCGACCAAGTATCACATGAATCACGCACATAAAAAAGTACAAGCCACGTAGTCGATAAACCTAAACAAATTACAACATTTTCTGGCCGCGTTATCGATCAGATGCTGCAATATGAAAAAATTACAACATGCACTAGCAAACGACACCATTTTGCTGCATTACCAAAGGTGTCGCCTGAATCTAAGGGAAGAAGAATTGTATAAATACATAACTTAGCCACGTTAGCGACCATATGCCTGCATTTGATAAAGGGAAGGGAAGGTGACATCGTCATAAAGATACTATGTTAGAAGCTGGACACACCCCACGGCATCTAACTACTCGACAGACTATTATCTTTGTAATTATTCATTCATTGAGGAAAACCCGATCTTTCACCTTGTAAATATTGGGACTTACAGAAGTTTCTGGATTGTATCCCAGTTTTGATAGTTAGATTGAGTAGATGGTTGATTTTGGAACTTTAGGGTTTGAGAAGTTGTAAGGTATATATACCACTTTTTGACCTTAATGAAAAAAACCCTTTGTCATTTTAAAAACAAGTTTGAAGTCTGTGAGTGAGCGTACTGTGTACGAGAGAGAGAGTGTGAGCTTCGTCTTGACACTATGAGTGCTACGGTGGTCAGAATCGAGTGCAGAGAAGTGCAGCGTGTTGCCCCCGACTGGAGCTATGCGCTGATACCAACATTGCGCGCGTACGGTCCGGCTTTATGAGCTCCTTCTACGAGCTTCATCGGTTGTTTGGGTGAGCATACATTGTCTGATTTTGCATTGCAGCCACGCGTTCACATTGAGTAGAACTACACATTAGGCACTTTAGATTTCGGAAACGAAGACCTCCAAATTTCGGCCAGACATCCTATGTGTTTCTACACCGGGTGTTTTGGGTCGTGATTTTGGTTCATAGATCTTAGGGAGAGCGGCCTATTGGTATTAGTAGGGTCTCCTTCAAGTTCTATGGTGTTTCGAGATTGTTTGATGGGTGTTCGGCTCTAAAAAGCGTCGTAGGAAGTTTCCTCTTTTGCACTCTTGAAGGCTGTGACTTAGACAATTGGTAGAGACCTCTGTAGGAATTAGTTAGGAGTCGGTCGAGTGTAGGTTGACACCTTATGCTTGCTTCTACACGCCTGCAGGTCGAGCTTCGTCCTTAGCTGACATTACATGTTAGGTGAGTTCTCGCTGTGCTGACGTCCGTCGCGACATATCCGTCCAACATTGGCGCCGCTGCCGGGGACGAAAACCTTAGGTAGGTGACCGAGACTAATCCTTGAGGATTGGGATTTTTGGCTTGCCAAGAGTCTTGCTTTACATTTAGATAGGATCAGAGGGTGGAGGACTCTCTAGGTCTTAGAGGGAGTCTAGGAAGCGTGTGTCTGGCCTAGATCCTTCGACTTAGGTAGAGGAGGTAGACTTGGGTATTTTTAGGTAGTAGTCGAGTTCTAGAGTAGGAGTCGGAGTGGTAGAAGCAGTGAGAGGAGAACTTGAGAGTCTGGAGAGGCCAAAAAGCAACCAAAAACACCATTATCACCATTTTACATGATAGGTAGGAGTAGAGTAAGTAAGACATCGTGATTCAGGATCTAGAGCATTTCATGCATGTACACTTGCTTGGTAGAATCGTTACAAGTTTGTAAAAGACGCAAAAGTGTGGTTGAAAGCCTAATTGAAGTCCAAAAATTAATGTGAGTGTTTCTGATAGACCTACAGAGCATCAAGAGCATTCCTGTCAGAAAAAACTTTAATTTTAAGCCAGGAGACATCCTACGCGTTGTCGAGAAATTTGCGGTGTTGCCAAGAAAGCACCGGGCTTATGGCTGTGAGAGTTTGTGAGAGAACTCAACAAAAACTATATGAATGAGTTAAACCATAGATGCCATGAAGATTAGGGTTTGGAAAGAAGTGCAATCAAAGAAGACTCACTCTTTCTCTCTTGCATTCACACACACAAAGAAAGAACGCAAAAGAGAATGTCAAAACAATACGAAGATGAAAACATCAAGGCTATGGTCATATCGTATCATGGGTAATATGAAAGGGTTAATGGATGAGTTAATGGCATTCAATCTTGGCTGACCAAATAGGCTACGAATTGTTCTTTGGAATTGTAGTTTTGTGCTTACCATAATATATATATTTTGTCTAGTGATTGGGATTAATTGTGTGTACAAATCCTCTTGGTTCATAGCAAGATAACTACGCTTACATCAAAAGAAAAATTATAGTCTATGAGAGGTAGTATGATGGGATCCGGTGATAGAAGTATTTCATTGAGCCTTTCAGGGCCGAAGAGAAACACTATACGTTGTTGAAAGTGTATTTTACGGCTAATCCATACGTTAATTCTAATAGATCGTACAGAGTGAAAGCGATAGAAATGATCATCATGTGGGTTATTCATCTAGGATAGTATGTGAGAAATGTAGATATGAGAGAAGTGAAGAGATGAGAAGTTTCCCTCCCAAGCCCTATTCTTGCCCGTAGGCAATAAGGATACTGCGGGGAGAGATGTACCTGTAGCAAGAGAACCTAGAGAGGATAAATTACTAAGAATGAGAGAGATAGGTTTGATTAAGGAGATGAGATTAGATACATCTCTATATATATATATATATATATATATATATATATGTATGTTGGATTAGAGATAAAAATGAAAACAACAAGAAATCAAGAAAACATCAATGTAGAACACATCTTACTTGAAACCCTTCGGCACCATTATTGATGGGAGAAAAAAGAAGAGTGGATAATTCCACTTTGATTGATACACCAAGTGCAAGACCTTCTTTGATTAGAGTTGATCTTCCAAGGTTAGCTTGTTGCAAGAATGACTACACTACAAGAGGTTGTGTGCTCTTGTGACACTGTTAGCGACGGAAATACACTGGGTTTTTATAACCCCCAGCATCGCTAAAACCGTCGCTACGAGAGCGTCGCTATAAGCGTCGCTATGAGCGTCTCTATATAGCGACGGTTATAGCGACGTTTACACAGAAGACTATAGCGACGCTCATAGCGACGCTACACAGCCATAAATAGCGACGGTTATAGCGACGCCCGAGAGAATTTTTTTTTGGTGACAGGGCATTGAATGCCCTGCCACCCATCAACCATATTGTACTTGATTCACTTTAAAAAAAAAATGCAAGGGTAGATAATAGACCCAAAATAGTCACCCACAAGACGCATTGTTTGCAAAATTGACAATTGTACACATCATAGGCAAAATGAATTGATTGGCAAATGTAATAATGACAATTGTACAACATCATAGGCATAAAGAATTGATTGGCAAAAGGAACTGCGGTGACAAATGTAATAATATACATGGTTCAAAAAGACGTATAAAATCCGTCTCATGATACATAAGCTATGAGAAACCCTAAAATAATGCTATCTAGCTACGGCTAAACTGACGTCGTCTAGTCAGACGTCTCATCGCGTCCAAGCAGCGTATCTGTCGGATTCTGCAAAAAAAGACAATAAGACAGCTTTCAGTAAGTATAAACATATAACGACATTTATAAAACAATACAAAAAATAGAAAAGAGTAAACCCTAATACTAACCATGCCGCCGCGAGAACTGAGAATGTCCATCAGGGCGTTTAAGCCCTTCCTGTCTGCGTACTCGCGCTCGTAGGGTGTGGGATCACGTCCTGTCATCGACCACTGTCAAAACATACAAAGATTTCATTATGTTAGAATTAAAAAACTCATAAACTCTAAACTATCAAACATAAAGAGCAATGCGAAAACACTTACAAAATCGGCCTCAAATGATGCCCATCCACCTCTCCCCAAGTGGTGCGAGCTCCCTGCCTCTACTCGCGCTCTGGCTGCATCCTTTTGTTGCTTCCACTTGTCGGGATTCTCGCGCGCTGCTTTCTTCGCATTCTTCCAATCTTCTTTGGCCAGCCAATCTGGCATGTTCCACCCATTCTTGATTGCTTTTTGCACTTCGGAACGCTTGTGTTTGCAGTATTCGTGCATTCGAATCTTCATCAGGTCTTCATTGAAGCGCTGATCCCGTGTTGGAACGGGAAACTCATCATGAAGTATGCTGATGACTCTGTTTTTTAAATCACTTGGTACTTCACTCCATTTGTTTAGTATGTAGTGTCTAAACAGCTGAGAGCAAAGACCACGCATGCGCGAGATCACCTTCTTGCCGTCATCATCCATGATGATGCCACCGCTGAAGTCGACGGAGTAAGACAAGCCCTCTGGCCGGTGACGCGTGAACCTGGGTGTCCCGGTAGGGGTCTCTAGCGGCGTGCCGATGGGGGTACGGACATCAGGTGTCTCCACTGGCGTCTGGGCCCCGAAGCGAGGAGTGTCGAGTGGGGTGGCTCCTGGCGGAGTAGGTAGAGGTGTGTAGCTGCTAGGAACAGTCAGTCGTGAAAAACCTGGCGTAGATGGAGATGCTGTGGCTGGTGTGGGGGCGGGCAAAGAAGGGGAGGGTAAAGAGCCTCGTCAAACACGAGGCGGTGTGGAGGCATCGGTGGCGGAATCCCCACAACAACCGCCACCGACACCACTAGAGCGCTGGTGTCTAGACGAGTGTGAAGCTCGTCTCGTCGATGCCGAAGCTTCGGAGCGCGCCGAATGCTCCGAAAGAGAGGGAGATGCGGATGGAGTAGGAACGCGCGATGATGCGCCAGAGCGATGACGCTCCACGTACCACTGTCTCTGCTGCGGTGACAAAGAAGAAAGAAACTCCTCATCATCCATACCTGCATTAAACACACGAATATTTAAACTTAATATTGAATGAATAGAGTAGACAATGACGCAAAGACCATTAAATACAATGACGTAATGACGCATATAAATACAATGACGCAATGAATTGAGTGATAGAAGAGGCAAGTCGAAAACTCAGAATTTTCAATCAAAAGATGTGAGCGCGAGTAGAAAAGAGCGTTATACACCATGGAAGGTACTTAGAGAGCCAGAGCTTTTACAACACGGAGCAAAATTCTTCAAATACAATATTTGTGGCTTTAAGAGATCTCTCTCTCATCCTCGCATAACTCAGCATAACTTCCTATATCTATATAGAGCTCTCCGTTTAAACACATATCCTCTGTTTCATTTTGTAGCTCCTCTGCATGCACCCCATATAGAGTAGTAGCATCTTGATGCTCGTCTGGCACCACCGCAGCGGCTTCTGATTGAGCATCTTCTCTGATCTCCTCCATTGATGCCGTTGTGATTGGCACATGGTAGCCTTCATACGTCCTTGCACTACGAGGGGCTACCTCTATGACGTACCACCAGTTTGATGTAGACTTTGTAGGATGAAATATTACCTACCAGAGCCACATAACTTACATGAGAGCTTTCAAGCACATAACTTGTAAAAGGGGGATGTTAACTATTTACATACTTACTTGTTCACAATGCTCGGGTAGTACGAAAGTGTCTCTTAGGTCAGTCCATTTCTTAGTAGAATCCACCTCAAGAAAACCAGACTCTCCTCTACGCACAGTAGCGTTGCGACCCTCCATGATTATCTTGAACCATTGCACGTCGAACAAGTCGACAAAAAATCCTCTGTAATCGATCCTCAAAATCTCTTGCAGCGTGCCGAAGTAAGTGAGTTCCGCCACCACAGGATCTGCATCAGAGGAACGTCGTCGACTAGACTGTTCAAATTTTTCCATGATTCCACAATCTTGAGTAAAACGCTTTTTGTCGATTCGTTCCACCCTAAAATGTTGACCTTTACACCATGCTGCTGTGTATGACTTATACTACAACGAACAAAGATTATGAGTGGCCGTTCAAACGTTTATAAATAAAGTCACTTGCTAGTCGTACATTGCAAACTTACCTTGGTCGCGCAACCCCGAGAGTACTCCCACTCTTCCTCAGTCACTTCGTCACCGCATTGTTGTGCGCTTTTCAATTGGTTGTGCAACCATCTTAAGCTCATGAAGGTTGGTAGGCTCTCCAGAACCGTTGGATAGTGCATCGGTGGTCGTCTTCCCCGTCTCCACTCGATTCGTGCCCTTTGTCGCTCTTGCTTTGAATCCTCATATTGTGAAATCCACTTTTGCATCACTGGATTGTGAAGCATGCAAAATCGGTTGATTTTAGCCTCTAGATCTTCCGTCATCTTCTTCTCAACACCGAGATTGCACATGACAATCCCAGATATGCACTCATCATCTATGGTTCTCCATAGCGTGTCCCGGGCTTTATCAAATCCGTCTAGCCACTCTCCAATGTACACTAGGGACTCTGATACCAACCAACCTTCTGCCATGCTACCCTCCGGACGTGCCTTTTGACGCACATATCCCTTAAGCGTTTTCATGAAACGTTCTAAGAAGAACATCCATCTGGAATGAACTGTGCCAGCTATTTCCACCTCATCAACTATGTGAACAAGAAGATGCACCTGAATGGTTAGCATGGTAGTAGGAAAATGTTTCTCAAACATGCACACAAGCTCCGCAGCATTTAGTTTGGCGAATGGTATGGAGTCTACGTTGATCTCCTTTTGTGAGATCCATTGCACCAGCTTTGCAAGTTTGTAGATTGTGTTACGGATGTCGAGAGACAAACATCCCTCAATGGCAACCGGTAAAATAAACTGTAAAGTATGTGCAGCAATGATATTAAAGTCCACATTTTATGCAATGATATTAAAGTCCCCTATGAACGTACCTGACACATTTTATGCCAATCGTGTGACTTCAAACCGGTAAGCTTTCCTTCTTTAGTAAAACACGTCTGGTGCGAGTGCATTACGCCATAGGTGCCCCTTCTTCGTAGTCAACCACGGGGGAATGTTGTAGTTGACGATGACAACGGGCCATACACTGTAAGATGTTGATCTTTGACCAAATGGATTTACGCCATCCATAGCCAGGGCTAAGCGCAAATTTCGAGCTTCCCTGGCAAAATCCGACCATGTTCCATCTATATGTTTCCAGGCTGCGCAATCTGCAGGAATTCGTAGCACACCATCCGAAGATTTATTCTCCTCATGCCATGATGCTAGGGCGGCCATGGACTTACATTCGAAGAAATGCTTGATGCGAGGAAGCAGAGGAAAATGTCGCAAAACCTTTTGTGGAATATTTGTCCCGTGGAGATCTACTCGATATCTTTCAGAATCACATTTCGGACACTTCTCCATGTCTATGTATTCCCCTCTGAAAAGAATGCAGTCATTAGGACAAGCGTGGATAGAATTGTAATCCATCCCCAAGTTTTGCAAAATCTTTCTTGCTTCATCTCGGGAATCTGGCATCACATTGTCAGCTGGTAGTATGTGCTCTTTAAGCAATCTACACAACATAAAAATACGATACTGTCGTGTAAAAATCTATCAGATCATTATACATTTAGAGTTTTATTAAAGTAAACTAATTGTAATAGATCACCTGAAAAGCACTGTGACGCTAGTGTCACTCCATCCAAACTTTGCCTGCATGTTGAGAAGAACCAGGACTGCTTTCAATCTAGACATACGTGCTCCATTATACAATGGCGTATCGGCTTCACTTTTCATATCATCATAGATAAGCCTTTCTGAATCCATGATCGTCTCGATCATTTCATCAATCTCGGGCTCAAACATTGCCTCGTTGGGAATGTGCTCTGCATGATCATCCCCCGAGCTGTCAGAGGCTACATCTTGTGGCCTCACATATGCTGCTTGACCAAAGCGCCTGCGAACACGTCTATTGGGTTGCAAGATTGCTGCTTGTTGGCCAGCGTCAGAGTCCGACGAGTTATAATTGGCAACAACTCGATCTATAATAGATGGATCGAACTCGCCAAATTTGCGAACGTGCTGCAAAGAAACACGTCTTGTCCATCGCACAACATGCTTGCATTGATTACAAGGACATAAGACCCTCGTTGAGAGATAGGTGTTTCGGTTCGACGGTCCCACATCCTCGTCACTACTCATAATGAGGATAAAAATATTATAACCTGGACAAAAAATTTAATATTCTATTGGCATTCTTCGTCTTCTCTCTCTCTCTCTCTCTCTCTCTCTCTCTCTCTCTCTCTTTACCTCACATTCTCTAGTCATGTCCAATCCCCGCACACCTTGGTCTAGAGGTGCACGGAGATCAGAACCACCGGGTTATAATCTCGTCTTTATTGCTCAATACCTATATTTGTGGGTACAAGAAATCTACAGACCCACGTCTACATGATACTTCATGTAGTGGACAAAACCCCTTTGCCTCTTCTCTAGCTGTAGCACTTCACAGCATCTTAACATCTTTTCACAGTAGATCTTTTCACTGTTCGTCTAACTCTAAACCCTAAACCGTAAGTAATTCTTGCGTGGACTCGATCTAACGTAAATAAGCGTAAATCTAAATAAACGTAAATCTAACTAAAAATAAAGCTAAATCTAATTTAACGTAAGTCTACATCTAACCTAATCTTTAACGTCTTTTGGGATAGTTTCCTACGACGTTAAAACTCTCTTCTTCTTGTGTGTGTGTGTGGGTAAACCTAAATAAACCTAAGTCTAATCTAATATAACATATATCTAAATCTAACGTAAATTATGTTATATTAAAAACAAAGAACTAAACTAACAGGGATTATGAGAACCTTAAAACTGATTTAACACATAATTTTTCACATAACTCGACAAGAGTTGGCATTCTCATCACTAAAGATGTGAGAGTTAACTTCCGGCGGTGACGCTGCCTCATCTCCATCCACATCTGACGACAGCAATTGGCCCTTTAGACCGTTCTTGCTCTTGTTACTAACTTTGAAGTTGCTGTTGAATGACTAGAGGTTGTCTAGATGGTCATTGTGTCGGGGATGTAGTGACTCTTGCCGCCCTGAAGATCCACCTTCTTCCCTATCTTCTGAAGACATTTCACCAGTACTTTTGGATCGACGGAGCCCACCATGAGTGAAGGCAGCAATACCCTATATTCCATTGAGGGCTTTCTTCACCCGCTTCATGCAGGCATCATAGTCTATGGAGACCTAAATCTAAGCTAATATAACGTAAATCTAAATCTAGCGTAAATAAACGTAAATCTAATTAAAAATAAACCTAAATCTAATCTAATTTAACTTAAATAAACCTAAATCTAATTTAACGTAAGTCTACATCTAACCTAATCTTTAACGTCTTTTAGGATAGTTTCCTACGACGTTATAACTCTCTTCTTCTTGTGTGTGTGCGCGTGTGTGGATGTGTGTGCCAATAAAAAGAGATAAATGGTATAACCTTTCTATCACCCATGCCAAGTATGATAGATTGGTTATGCCATTTCCCTCTTGAATAATAGGTCTTGAGTTCAACTCCTCGTCGGCTAGATCTTTAGGTCTTTTAATTTTAATTAGTTTCCTACGATGTTAAATTAGTTTCTCTCTCTTTCTCTCTCAATGTGTGTGCGTTTTTTTGGATCGTATGCATGTTTTCTCTCTCTTTTCCTCTCTCAATGTGTGCGTTTTTTGTTTATGCATGTTCTCTCTCTCTTTTCCTCTCTCAATGCGTGCGTTTTTTGTTTATGCATGCTCTCTCTCTCTTTTCCTCTCTCAATGTGTGTGTGCATTCTTTGTTTATGTATGTGTGTGTGCGTTTTTGTTTATGTTTGTACTCTCTCTCTCTCTCTCTCTCTCTCAAAAACACTATGTGTGTGTGAGAGAGAGAGAGAGAGGGAGAGAGAAAGAGGGGAAGGGAACATGAGAATGAGGAGAGGGAAGGAGCATACGTGGCTCTCCTTCCTCTCCTCGTGTGTGTGTGTGTGTGTGTGTTGAGAAGAAAAAGAGAGAGAGAGAGAGAGAGAGAGAGCGTTACCTGCTCCTTGCTTGAGGGCGTCGAAAAACTCAGATCTGAGATCTGAGTTTTTGGGCGCGCTCTATTATTCTTTTAGCTCAGCCGGCGTCGCTATGAGCGTCGCAAATTTACAAAGAAATTTGCGACGCTCAAAGCGACGCCGGGATTTTTGTTTTTTGAGCGTCGCTAATATGAATAGCCTCTTGTAGTGCTAGTCTCCCTCTAGGAGAAAGTGTAGGCTTGGGCTTATGTTAATGGTTAAGTACAATTAGGCATTACTACTCACTCCTTCAAGAATTCCTCTCATCAATGGCTTGAATGATTGAGTTCCTTCCAAGGAAGAAGAGGTCCCCTTTTATAGGTGAAGGGAACCCCCAAGGGTTTACACAAGAAGAGAGGATCCAGTGTGAACAGGAATTGAAAAAGTTGGAAATGAGCTGCCTCTGCATAATGTGGGTAGACTGGGGTCCAGTATTTTGATCATATCTTCTCAACCGTGGCTCCAAATAAAAAGTAAAAATATGGGCAAAAACTTTAGCTCATTAGCTACGATTTTCATTTTAAAATTGTTTTCCAATTCGGATTGGAACCTTGTGTAAAAAATTCATCCAAATAGGGTCCATTTATGGCAGCAAAAGTCTTCATGTGGTCTCCTTAGCATAGACTTTCATTTAATTCCAAAGGACACCTCATGCCATATGAAAGCATGACATTGCTCCTTGACAAAGTTTTGTAATCATGCTTGCAATAATGCATTAAAATAAGTGTATCTTTGAAATCATGCCACCTAGTGTCCCACTAGGATTTGATTCTCTCCTAGTAGCTATTTAAAAAGAAATATAAGAAAAGTATAAAAAATACATAGAATATATATATATTGGAGTTTACCCTAGACATAGGATCTAGATAGGGTGTGAGATGATAATGAAATAGTAAAAATAAAGAATCAATGCTTTTTGGCCCAAGTTAAAGAGGCAGAGCTATTGATGCTTTTCCCATAGTATTTTCTGATGGTAAAGTAAGGATATGTTACCCTTGAGAAAAATAATAGGATGAGATAGAAGGATTATTATTATACTTAAATATGCATATGTACACTATAGGAAGTATAATTATGTATCTAAAAAAATACAAGATAGATCTTGTAGCATGCGTTTCCACTATGCACGTGTCACAGCACGACATCCACCCCCTCTAAACCTGCACATCCTCCGGTATGTGCCACATTGTCTCTTTGTAAGATTAGACCTCTTGTACATCTTCCTTGTCTTCTTCTTCACTGGATGATTCCAGAGCTTCATGTTCACTTTGATCTTCACCCGTGTTTTTCTCTTCTTCCTCATCCATATCTTCTAGATCATTGTCTCCTCTTCTCTTAAACATTTTAATCCTTTTTCCTGCAATGGGAATCTTTACTTCTGTACCATCTAGTTCAGACAAGATGTAAGTAGCATTTTCATGCACATGCTTTACAACATACGGTCCAAACCATCTTTTTGAGAACTTACGCATGACTGTGTGCTGGTTATCGAGGCTACTATCATACACTAAAACCCAGTCACCTTTGTCAATTACTTTGCTCCTGAGTCGATGTTGCTTATCAAAATAGTCCTTGTTTTTCAACCTTGCATTTTTGAGTCGTTCTTTTGCAGCTTCAATGTCTCCAGGTCTTCTCTCTAGTGCCTTATACGCAGTGCAAGGAGATCTTCCCTACTAAGCCCCTCTTGCCAAGGTAGTACATTCCATGTGGAAATTGTATCCTCAATCGGCATCACTGGATTTTGACCATGCATTAGCTCGGCAGGCATGTAGCCAGTTACTGAGCTATGTGTTGTACGATCAGCCCATAAAGCATATGGTAACAATTTGGGCCACTCACCAACTCTTCCTTCGCAAGCCTTGGCCAAAGCTTTGATGATAGGAGGATGCCCTCTTTCACTCTTTCCATTGCCTTCAGGGTTGTAAGCTGTAGTAAGAGAAAGCTTGATCCCTAATCTAGAAAAGAACTCCCTTGCTTCTTCGGCATCTAGTTCACCTCGATCTGCAGTGATTTTTCCCACACAACCATAACGGCAAATCACCTCATCAAGAAGGAATTTGCACACAGCTTCTGTGGTCTTAGCTCTTAATGCTCTTCCTTCAACCTGGTTAGTTAGGTCCTCTCGTGCAAGAACCAAGTATCTCATCTTCCAGAGTCCTAAAGGCATCGTGACTAGATCCACAACCCATTTATAGTGCATGGCTAGTGGATATGTAGGGTGCAATCCATCATGATGTCGAACATTTGAATACATTTGACAAGTTACACATGAATCTACAAACTAAGATACATCTTTATACATACCCTTCCACCAGTATTTTTCTTTCAACTTGGAGAAGGTTGCCCACACACCCCTGTGTCCAGCCCATAGACTCTCATGAAACTCTTGCATGAGCTTTACTTGGGTCTCTTTTTTACATATAACCCGTTGTGGTGTAGCACCCTTTTGTTTAGGATGCTTCCACAAGTAACCATCCCTTAAAAAGTACCCATATGCTTTCCTGCGTATCCTCTTGAATTCTTGTTCAGACCAATCATCCTGTTTTGTAAGAGTACTCAAGTACCTTCCAATAGAAAGCCAATCACCTTTATAAAGATCTTTCAAGAACAATTCAAGTGAATTAGTCATGCAGACATTGTTACCTTTGACATGAGAGATAGAATAAAATTTTGTGCCTACATCATCTCCCTCATCAATCATTTGCGACTCATCTTCATACCTTGCCCTTGATAGTGATGGGGGCAAGCTCCCATACCCCTCTTCTCTCGTCCCCAGCCCATGGAAACCTCCTCTTAGGGAGGGAGTGATAAAAGGCATTGGAAAAGTAAGAAAAAAATAAAGTATGATTATGTAAATATATGAGAAAGGTAAAATAGGCCAGCTCATGCCTGCAGGGCAGCCCATCCCCACCTTGCCTCCTTTTTCTTCACTGATGCCCCACCGTGTGTCCCTTTTCCTCTCCTCCACTCAAAAGGTCAACCCCCTCTCTCTTCCCCTTGTCCTTTCTCCTTTCTCTCTCCCCTCAAGCTACCCCACCTCTCACCAATAATGCATTCTAACTCACCAATAATGCACCCTAACTCACATGCAACTTATCATATCTTCCAAAATAGTATACCCCACCCCCTCTTTCTCTCTCCTATCATATCCCATGACCCAAATACCCCCCTCTCTCTCTAATGGGCGCCATGTCTCTTGTCTTGTAGCAAAATAACCTCCCCCACACTCACACACACTCAGTTTCACTGAAAAAGGTGCCCACAGACCCATCCCCACCCAGTGGTTACCTGATTTTTCTTGTGTTCACACACATCTGCACACAGATTCACCTCTGAACACACTCCCCTCTCTCCCCTCTTGTAATTACTTTATTCTCCATGTCACCTCTCACTTTTTTTCATCAACCCATCTCTCTCTCTTAGTCTCTCTCTCATGAGACTGCTGTTCTGGCACATATACACACAGCCAGACAAGTGGGGCCCACAGTCACATGGCCTATGTAGATAATGATTTCTTCATTTCTAAATTCTATAATTTCTCCCCCCTCCCCCCCTATATAAAGAGGAGTCACCATCACACTAAAGACACACACACCATCACCAAAGAGTACACTATGCACTGTGTGTGCCTAGTGCACACACACACACCCACACCATCACCATCACCATCACCGCAATCACCATGCTTGTCTTGAGCATGACCTCTACACCCTTGGGCTATTGAAGATGAAGGGAAACTAAATGAAGGATGATGGCCGTAACCCTCGCGTGAGTCTTCGCCATCAACTCCCACCTATCCGCCATGTGCTCTACCACGCTCTCCCTTCTCATTCCCCTACCCTATGCTCCCCATTTCATCACCTTATTCTCTAAATAAAGCTTGAGGTTTTGTGAGTATGTTTTCTTGCAATGTTTTGCCCATGTGAGGTGTGCGGAATCGCCACCTAGTCTTGTGTTTGGAGCGAGTTTGTGTATGTGTGAAAGGTGTGCGGATTCGCCATCCTTTTGTGGTGCCTAAGTACTAAGCCGCTATACCCCCTCCCTCACTCTCTCTCTCTCTCTCTCTCTCTCTCTCTCTCTCTCTCTCACTTGATCTCATTCCCTTTCCTCTTCATCATTACTCCCAAGCATCCATCTCTCTTGGATGAAAACTTTGTTATGGTGGTGTGTTGTTTGCGTCCTAGCCGCTGAAGCTAGGTGGTGCCCCCTGTTTGCTTTACCATGACAGGCTCGAGGCGTGCCATTCGGTCCCCGGTGTTTTAGAGGCCGTCGGGGTTCGGGGTTCGCTTTGCTCCCGTCATTTGGTGCCCCCACTGAGGATCTTTTCATGAATCCTTCAGTTTATAAGACTGAAACCCTTAAACTATTGTGAATGGATGAATGGCTAGCAGGATTTGCTAATTGGACGATAGAAGAAGAAGAGCTCCAAGCACAACTAGACGAACTCCGCATCTCCATCGAAGCTCGAGTGCCAGGCGTAACGGTAATCGATTTGCAGTGGGAGAGTCAACCAACACGCTAAACCCAGTGGATATACATAGGCCAAGTGCCAAGAAGAAGAAGGAGAAGGTCGAAACCATGTCCGCAACCTACAACCAACCTACAACAACAAAATGAAAGGAGCTCTACACAATAGAGAATCAACACTATTCTAGTTTGAGAATCGGGTAACTCAAGTCACAGAGGTAATTATCATAGTCAGTTTTCAAGTCGCACTTGATGCTGCAGCACAGATAACGGAAGCATTGGCTCACACTCTCACTAGAGAAACTAGGGATCTACTGAGTTTGTTTCAGGAAAGAACACCACCCTCTCTCACAATCTTGGACAGTGACTAAGGACCTCTAAGCTTCACATGAATCAGTACAACCTACCTCAAGACAGATCACACATACCAACACGTGTACGCTCAATCAAGGTAATAGTGGATTTGAAGGCTCACTACCAGCACGTCATTGACACCATGCCGGGTGGGGAGCGGTTTTTGGAGGTTCTGGCATCAGATCAACCATTTGTCTTACCTTTGGTACAAGGCAATGTACCGTTTGAAGTTTTAATCTATGTCCTAGTATAAGAGGGTATACATGCCTCCTTGTAAAGAAGAAAAAAACTTTTGCAAGTTAAGCAGTGTGTCTTTCTAGCTCTCTCTCAGTAATCATGGCAAGTGTAGCATTTCCAACATTTAAAGGAAAGAAGGGGGAGGATTTGGTAACAGACTTCCTAGATGACTTTGAAGTAGCATGTGTAGTGAGCAACAAAGATACGGATGAATCCCGGGTTAGAATCTTTAAGCATCTCATGAAGCTAGAAGCTAGATCATGGTACAATGCACTTCCACAAGCAACCAAGGATGACTGGGAACCCTTAAAAACCACTTTTAAGAGGCACTTTGGGGGAGGTACCACTTCAGAAAAGTTGTGGGACAAGTTGAGAGACTTGAAGCAGGAGGGTCTTTTAGAATATGCCACCTATGAGTCCAAATTTGTGGATTTGTGGGAACGGTGGGTTGAGTCATTGGCTAGGGGGGAAGCTGCACCCGATTTCCTAAAAAAATATCGGTTCACGCATGGCTTATGGCCGCTTCTCAAGGAGAAGGTGAAAGGTAGATTCCCGGCTACGTACGAGTTAGCCGTTGAGATTGCTCGCCTTAAAGACAAGAAGCTGTGAATGAAAGCCAAAGAAACCGAGTCAACAGAATCAGGAACATCGCGTCGACCAGCAACTACGACAACCACCATTCCACCACCACCATCGGCTCTTGGGGTAAGAGATGACCAACAAGATATGTTGGCCCATATTACTGACCAACTGCAGAATTTGTCTGTCCACTTAATACAGCAAGGGAGGAGTCAAGAAAGAGATCAAGACCCTGGAAGAGCACGAGGACAAAACAGGAAGTATCATTGCTACAACTACGGGGAAGATGGCCATGAAATGTACTACTGCCCACACCCGAGGAGGCATAATTTCAATAGAGGGGGGAGACAGAATCAGATCTCTCCACCAAGAGCAAGACCTTCGCCACTCAGGCAACCAATCCCACCTGTTCAAATCACACCACCAGTGGTGCAACCACAGCTGGCCACACCAATTCGACGCCAGTCACCAATGCAACCACCACCACAATCACCACTTACAATCATCCTACGCCCACCACCAATTGGTACCCGCACACCAAGTATCATTGGTCTTGCAGAAGAGGTCAAGATGAGTGTAACAGAAGAAGGATTAAGTAAGAAGAATATTCAAAGAACTGAAGCAGTGGAACAAGAGGTTAAAGAATCAAAAGATGCTACCCAGGTGGGGGAGGTAAGTCAAGAAAACTGTGTTACAAATGTGAGTACATCTTTAACCTTGGATGAAATAGGCACCAAAGCGATCAATCGACAACATTGGGCAGTAAGGGTAAGAAGGTGTAAAGTGTTGATTAGGCCTCGTCAGAGTAAGAGGAATGCAAAGGTCATGAAAGATACAAGAGAAGAGGAAAACCAGCCTGTTAGCAAGGCTTTGCAGAAGGTGGACAACATATCAATCAAAGGGGAGGGCTTTGAAAACGGAAGCCTGTGCACCAGCATGGACCCATGACAGTGTAGCAAGCTAAAGGAATCTTGCATCAAGGCAGTTTCACTAGAGGACCATAACAAAGAGGTAAGTATGACTGAAGGTTTGGAGTTGGATATTTCTCTAGAGGCTTGGCAGCCGAGCAAGATTTTATTGTGTAGTGTTATAGACTTGGAGATGGGTAATGCCTCTAGTCTACTGAAAGATGTTATAAACTTGGAGATGGGTAATGCCTCCAGTTTATGTGAGGGTGTTCAGAGTAAGTTTGATGATCAATATGCTACCAACCTTTTAAGGATGTTCCAAACTGCTCCACAACACAACATTGTGTTTGCATGGGATGCATCAGACCTATGGCTATGGCTAGCTGCTCTAACATATAGAGATAAGATCAGCATGGAGATAAGAGCAAAGGAGCCATGGATAGACAAAAGCCTAATAGAATGCAAGAATGAAGACCTCATTCACAATTTGGTACAATTTTTTACAAATAGTGCGTCCTCTCTTTGGAGAAAGGTAGGTGGATTACGCTTGAATTTAAGCCGCAAGGTAGGTGGCTTGCTATTAGCATCAGTAAAGGAAGCTGACATGTTTCAGCACACCCAAAAGAAGCATGATATGCTCACAGTTTTTTCTAGTCATGGCAGTAATCAGGATTCTGAAGACAACTTGAGCTCACCACACCAACAAGGCGTCCATATATGGTGGATTCTTGGTACACTCTTGGGAATCATAATTTTCAGTTTTGTCTTTGCAGGAGCCAAGATGCTCATTTCCCCTCTCGCTAATGGTGGTTACAAATTTGACCCAATTTGGCATGCAAATTTTATTGTTCGGACACTGCAAACAATGATCCTATTTTTCACTTGGGATCCAGGAGGACATTGGCACAAAGTTCTGGAAGCCATGGGCTTCCCCTTTAATCAACCGACACTATTCCAAGGAACAAGTTATCACTCAGACCTGTTACAGATTCATGAATATCCCATAAATCTCACCAATGGCCAAATGGAATGGCTAGTTCAGAAGGCAACTCGATATCGGATCCTATAGCTAAGCGGAAGAAGAAACAGAGCTAGAGACATGAATGCCTCTAGCCAAAAGGGGAGGGCTAATGATGGGGGCTTTTCACAAGCCAAGCTCCCATACCCCTCTTCTCTCGTCCCCACCCCATGGAAACCTCCTCTTAGGGAGGGAGTGATAAAAGGCATTGGAAAAGTAAGAAAAAAATAAAGTATGATTATGTAAATATATGAGAAAGGTAAAATAGGCCAGCTCATGCCTGCGGGGCAGCCCATCCCCACCTTGCCTCCTTTTTCTTCACTGATGCCCCGCCGTGTGTCCCTTTTCCTCTCCTCCACTCAAAAGGTCAACCCCCTCTCTCTTCCCCTTGTCCTTTCTCCTTTCTCTCTCCCCTCAAGCTACCCCACCTCTCACCAATAATGCATTCTAACTCACCAATAATGCACCCTAACTCATGCAACTTATCATATCTTCCAAAATAGTATACCCCACCCCCTCTTTCTCTCTCCTATCATATCCCATGACCCAAATACCCCCCCCTCTCTCTAATGGGTGCCATGTCTCTTGTCTTGTAGCTAAATAACCTCCCCCACACTCACACACACTCAGTTTCACTGAAAAAGGTGCCCACAGTCCCATCCCCATCCAATGGTTACCTGATTTTTCTTGTGTTCACACACATCTGCACACAGATTCACCTCTGAACACACTCCCCTCTCTCCCCTCTTGTAATTACTTTATTCTCCATGTCACCTCTCACTTTTTTTCATCAACCCATCTCTCTCTCTTAGTCTCTCTCTCATGAGACTGCTGTTCTGGCACATATACACACAGCCAAACAAGTGGGGCCCACAGTCACATGGCCTATGTAGATAATGATTTCTTCATTTCTAAATTCTATAATTTCTCCCCCCTCCCCCCCTATATAAAGAGGAGTCACCATCACACTAAAGACACACACACCATCACCAAAGAGTACACTATGCACTGTGTGTGCCTAGTGCACACACACACACCCACACCATCACCATCACCGCAATCACCATGCTTGTCTTGAGCATGACCTCTACACCCTTGGGCTATTGAAGATGAAGGGAAACTAAATGAAGGATGATGGCCGTAACCCTCACGCGAGTCTTCGCCATCAACTCCCACCTATCCGCCATGTGCTCTACCACGCTCTCCCTTCTCATTCCCCTACCCTATGCTCCCCATTTCATCGCCTTATTCTCTAAATAAAGCTTGAGGTTTTGTGAGTATGTTTTCTTGCAATGTTTTGCCCATGTGAGGTGTGCGGAATCGCCACCTAGTCTTGTGTTTGGAGCGAGTTTGTGTATGTGTGAAAGGTGTGCGGATTCGCCATCCTTTTGTGGTGCCTAAGTACTAAGCCGCTATACCCCCTCCCTCACTCTCTCTCTCTCTCTCTCTCTCTCTCACTTGATCTCATTCCCTTTCCTCTTCATCATTACTCCCAAGCATCCATCTCTCTTGGATGAAAACTTTGTTATGGTGGTGTGTTGTTTGCGTCCTAGCCGCTGAAGCTAGGTGGTGCCCCCTGTTTGCTTTACCATGACAGGCTCGAGGCGTGCCATTCGGTCCCCGGTGTTTAAGAGGCCGTCGGGGTTCGGGGTTCGCTTTGCTCCCGTCAATAGCATATTTGCCACTGTATTGTTTGTACCTGCAATGTGCTTAAACGCGGGATTTAAGGACTTAATGTAGGCAATCCACCGCAACATAGCAATGTCTGGTGTTGAGCAGCTTGTAATCATCCCAAGAAGTGGTAGACAATCTGTTTCTACAACCACACATGCACCAATTAGGTACTCTTTCCCACTTTTCAGGACTGTAACCATACCCCATAACTCTCTCTTTATCTGTGGATAGTTTCTTTGGCGAGCACTTAGTACCTTTGCTCCAAATCTTACCACATACCTGTGTCCTTCTTTGTCATCTTGCCCTATTGCCATCCAATCCCTATAGGACTGGTATGTACTGTCACAATCACTGGCCTTTGACACTCATAGTCTACCTTTCTCAAAGTCGTTGCTGACTGGAGTAACTCCTTTAGCTTTTTCATGGATTTTACATGTGCTTATGTCCATTTAAACTTTTGATTCTTTCTAAGCAGCTGATAAAGAGGATCAACTACATGTGCATAATGTGGAATCCAAATAACATAGAAGACACATGCTCCCAGAAACCTTCTAACCTTAGTGATGCTAGTGCATGTTTCTTTTATTCTTTGGATGGCATCTACCTTTGATGGACAAGGCTTCCTACCATATGGCCCGCACATGTGCCCCACAATGAGCACTTCTTTGACAACAAACATAGACTTTTTCCCTGACAATGTAAGATTCACTTATTCCAACCTAGACAAAATTTTATCACAATCATTTATGTGATTTACCACAAACCTGCGGCATCCCTTGAGATCCAAAGCTTCATATTTGTCACTTTCTTCACATCCTTTGATAGGCAAATCATCAATGAAAGGCATTGTGATTTGAGGAATAAAGTCACGTAAGACCTTATTCATCCCATTCATCATATGTGCAACTGAGTTGGTTGCTCCCTGTGGCAAGGTACACATCCTTACCAAACCCAAAGGTGTCCTCATGGTTGTCAAGTCTCTGCTTTCGATTGCAAGCTGAAATTGATCATACCCTGAGTAGAGATCCCCCATTGAGTAGATTGCCCTCCCTGCAAACGCCTCTGCAAATTCATCCACAATTGGACCTGTACCTACATTTCTAATTGTCACCTTGTTCACTGGTTGCATATCTTGGATGAAGCGTAGAGAACCATTCTTCTTTGGAACTGTGAACCACCTGTTTGAGTATGGAGCACAAGAAGGCTCCAAGATTCCCATTTTGATTTTCTCATTCAGTAGCTCTACTAACTTTGGCAAATGAGCCTTTGGAACCGGAATAGGCCGCAGATTCCAAGGCACATGAGGTATTGTGAAAATTACCATAGGAGCTACAATATAAGGATCAACACATCCTATCTCATGTGGCTCAAATGCAAAAGCCTTACCATGCTTTGAAAGCATTTCTTTGAAGCACTTTGTCTCCTCCTGTGTTAGAAACTCCTCGCAACCAATCTGCAACTCTTGAAAGGACTCCTTTGTAAAGGTATGTCCGATCTTTTTAGGATTCCGCAAACTTGGTTGTAAAGAAGCCTGTTCAATCTTTTCCTTGTTGTTGGGTGGTAAGGGTGAAGCTACTGGTTTCACCTTCTTTGATACACTCTTGTATTTAGTTTCAACATGGACTTCTGGGCCAACTGTTTGGCTTTCTTTAAAGGCTTCTATTACTTGATACATTTCCATAGAGCAAACTTCCACAACTTCATTTTCAAGATGCAAACTAGACCTCATTATAGCATCAAGCTCACCCATAGTATCTACAAAAGAAACTTGTTCACACAAACCCAAAACATTTTCAGTAGGCTTTAGCAACCCACTCTTTTTCATGACTATTTGTACATTATGTACATATTGCTTCTCATATCTCTTCAAATCTTCAAGTTTTGTAAAACATACTGATCCATTCCTTGTTACCAAGGAGCTCATCGAGAAAGTTTCACCTATTTTTGGATCAGGCGAGACCCTTTTTCTTTCTGTACCACTGCAATCCCGCTTTACAATGGTACTTGGACAAAACCCATCATTTCTCTATGATCATGAAACTCTTTGCTTACTTTTGGTAGAGGATGTTCTCTGAGGTTGTCACGATTTCTTTCATGGTTTACACAGACTGTGAGAAATTGGACAGCATGTTTACCATCTTTGCTACGTATCCTAGCATATGTTGAACCATCGTCCATTACCTTTGTTTCCATTCGAACTCCCACAATGTAGGGTTATCCAAGGATGAGATGATATGAAGATGTATCCTGTACAAAGAAGTTTTGGTCAATCTTTACATCACCTATTGTTACCTTCACACCTGGACATGCTGCATACAATTCACCGAATGAATTGTTTTCCACAAGTTTACCATCCAGCCATGATCTGTGTCCATCGGCCATTTGCACTTGTTGTAGAGACTCTTTGACATTATGTTTATTTCTGAACCATGATCAATCAAGGCAACAAATGGCTCTTCAAGATCACCTACCTTGACCAAAGTTTCTGTAGTAGCCCTTGCCCAATGACTTCGTGAATAGTAACTCCTAGGAATATCTTCAACTTCTTCATCATCATTTGAGAAATGCACTTGCTTCACTCTCCCACTAGATTGGTAGCATCCTACCATAGCTCCATCATTCTCCTTATTTTGCAGTTGCATCCCTTGTGTCTTCGAGGTTTCCCCTTCAACCTATGGACGAGAAACTTCAGCAAGGGTTTGCCTCTTCCTCTTGATGATGTCAATGATCTCCTCGTGGAATTCACGCTTTGCAATGCCAAGAACTTCTCCCAGAGTGAACTCAATCTTGCTATTCAAGATCCTTTCCTCCAAGACTTTCTTTAAATCTGTAGCAACCTCAATATCAGATTGTAGTTGATAAGTTGGGCCTTTTGTCTTACCTTTCGTTGGCTCTTTCTTCTTTCCTGTTGTAGACTCCTCCATGAGTACTTCAGGTGGAGATGCTCCTTGTGTTGAGGGTGTTTGAGAAGGCATTGAGTCGCTTCTTCCCCCACTTCTAGAAGCTCTTTTTGATGGTCCTTCATCAACATTCTCACGTCTGCGCTTCTCTTCTACAATTGCCTCATTTTGTTGGCATTTTGTAATGTAGGCATGCACTGACAATGAGTCCACTGGATCATTCCATCCTGTTTCTAGACGTATGCAATCACCTGCTTCATGTAGAATCTCTTTTGTAAGCTTTCCCTTTTTAGCTAATTGCATGACATTTGGCCAAATTTGACCATGATGGTCACTCACCTCTTCATCACAAAAATGTTCAATTTTTACTCCATAAGTAGCTACCTCAACTGAAGAGGTGGCATGCTTGGTTGCCATATCTTCAACTAAGGTTTGCATTCCCCCCTTACCAAAGTTAGTTCTCAAGGGTAGACCTGTCTCTCTTAAGTGGATTTTACCATCCTTAAAAAAGACAACATCTTTTGACAAAGCATCACTAAAATCATCACAATCCCTTCTTACATGGTCTGTACTATCACACCAAATACATCTATTAACAAACCCTTCTTTGGGCTGTTGTCTTTGCCTAGGAAGTGGCCCTGATGGTTGGCCTTTTTCTTCAAGCTTTGCAAACTTCACCTTCAAGTCACGCATTCCCTTCACAAGCTCATCTAGCATGGACTCATCAAACTTAGGAGCGATAAAAGTAGGCTTTACCATTTTGTCAGAAGTTGAGGTGGAAGGGCTTGTAGTGTTTACTACCATCTTGTCCCTTCTTCTTTGTCGTTTGGCAAGCAGTGAGACAGCACCTTCAACCTCATTCCAGTCGGTCTTTAGTCCTTGCTCAGCATCATTATCTTCAAGAAGAAGCTCCAAATTTTCTTGAAACTCTTTACCTGCAGCTTGTAAGAAAAGATCTGTCTTCTCTGCATCTAGTGTGGCCCTTTCTGTCCTTGTGAGTTGTGCATAGTGCCGCTCAAATTCCCTAAGTAGTTCTGTTATTGATAGTCCTTGCTTTGGCTTGACTACCCATTCTAAGAATGTCCTTTTGGTCACTCTCTCAGAGTCCTCCATGAAATATTCCTCCTTTAAAGCTACTTTGAGTTCTTCCCAATTTCTCCCATGCCCATCTTTAATTGCCCTAACATGCTCCCTAATTTCTGGAGCAACAACTAGCTCAAAGCTTTGAATCATCTCACCTTCTGACACGCGATGCAGCTCCATCTCCTTCACATACTCGCGTAAGTACTTGGATCCATTCTGTTGATGACCGCTTGTATGGCCTTCGTTGCTGAAATCTCCCTTCTTTCAGTGGCATGTTGTTGTTGCATGAACATTGCAAATGCTTGAAACATTTGCATTGTTGTTGGGTCAAAATGCATACCCTGTTGCTCAACATGATCACCCATGGTTACCCACAAACTCTCACCCTGGCAGTTTCGCGTCGGGTTCACCAAAAATATGTCGAGAAATTTGCGGTGTTGCAAGGAAAGCACCGGGCTTATGCCTGTGAGAGTTTGTGAGAGAACTCAACAAAAACTATATGAAGGAGTTAAACCATAGATGCCATGAAGACTAGGGTTTGGAAAGAAGTGCAATCAAAGAAGACTCACTCTTTCTCTCTTGCATTCACACACACAAAGAAAGAACGCAAAAGAGAATGTCAAAACAATACAAAGATGAAAAAATCAAGGCTATGGTCATATCGTATCATGGGTAATATGAAAGGGTTAATGGATGAGTTAACACTAGGTTGGTAACCTAACAGGACATAAAAGTGTCCTTTCAAGGTTTTGAAAAAAACCTCCAAAACCATAGTAAATCCACTCATTTTGTAAAATCCTTTCATGAGGTTATAGTTCAAGGCCTACTACACATGGAAAAAATAAGAAACTTGTAAAATTTCTCATCTTTTGGTCACACCAAGCCTCCAAAGTTGATGGACCAGTGCATTTTCATCAAAACAGTCATTTCTTACGTTTTGTTGCATAAAAATAAGATTAGGAATTTTTGTAGGACTTGAGATAAATTCCCTAGTTAACTTCAATGGGTTGGTGATCAGAACATATGATTGCTTCTCACTCACTATTTTTTGTTTTGCCAAAATAAATAGGTACAAAAAAGTTGAATTTTTACCATTCTGCAAACCTATCATCAAAGTTTCTATAGCCACGCTCAATACAAATAATATATGCATGTTTTCTTAGTTCCCTATTGTTCTTTATGTTCATAAGGATCCATGGAGCATGTCAAAAGGATAATACATTTCTTACCAAGGGGAATCTTGGGGACAAAGATGAAGTGTTAAATACAGCAAACATGAAAAAACTAGGTTGTAGAATCCCATAGAAACTATTCAATATCTAGCCAAATTTGATCCTTATGCTAGATATGGTTACTACCTACAAAATGCATGTAGTTGTCACAAGAAACTAAAAATATTGAAAAGGCTATACTTGATATACTAGAATGTTTCGTTTCTTCTATAATCGAAAAAATCAACCATCGTTGTGTACTATGCAAAATAGGGTATTAGGTGCCCCAAAACTCAAGGAATATTAGCTTTATGTTACAATATGCGACATAGAAAATAAAAAATTCATTTGGATATCATGAAATCCACCAAAAAAATCATAGAAGAGATAAAATTGGCTAAAAAACAGGATTTGACAATTTTTGTAATTTAGTCATAACTCACAACTTATATATTTATTTCCCAGAGGAAGTAGAAAGAGAAATAGGTCTAGGAGCATCAACATATGCCCCTGAGGAAGTGCCAAGAGCAGCCCACACCCCAAGCAAGTCAACGAATCCTTTTTCCGATGAGTATGACACTACCTCACATTCCACCCGACTGCAAGCATTCAACAACCAAGACCAACCAGCAAACCAGCCATCATTGCAGGCATGGCTTTGACAGAGTGCAACAATGGAACCAGACCAAAACCGAGATGGTTACCAAGCCGCACAAGGGCTCAGGGATTTGCAAGAACCACCACACTATTCAAGGTATCAAGCAGAGAGTAAGCCAAAGACACAAGGGTCGATAGAGCCTTGAGGACCACCCATAGAACGAGTTCGAAGAGAAGCACCACCTCCAGCGAGAACCTTTAGAAATTATGGCTTAGGAGCACCATTGGGAGCTGAACCAGCCTATTACAGAAGGCATGAGGAGGTGTATCAACTTGGACGGGGTGATCCAATGATGAGATTTGTAGACCATCGAAGAATTAGACCTTCTCAAGTGCAAAAATGGGTAAACAAGAAATACACAGGAAACAGAGACCCAAGAGATCATGTAGCAGCCTTTGTGCGTGTAATTAGAGCCGAAGAGGTGTTAGATTTTCCAACCCAATTCGCAGGGTTTGGACTAACCCTAGAGGATGATGCTGCAACTTGGTTTGACTTTGTAGAGCGTAGAGACTTTGAGTCGATGGAGGAAGTGTTTGATGAGTTTATTGAGGAATTCTCTCAAAGGGGAATAGCTCATAATACCGTCTCACAAATCCATAAATTCAAACAAAAAGATGGAGAATATGTACGGAAGGCAGCCCTAAGGCTAAAAAGATATGTTAAGTTCTATCCTGTGGAAGAACTGCCAACTCAATCCAGACTTATGCTGATATTCATCCAAGGACTAAGGAATGCAGATCTCCAGAAAGACTTACATATGAAGAGGAGCACGACGTTGAATGAGTTGACCAAGGAGGCTCTGTACCTTGTGGACAATTGTGAAGTCTACAAAGAAGGGGAGTTCAAGGACCTTGATGACGATTCATCTTCACAGCAAAGTGGAAGCAAGTCTTCTAAGACAGCACTGAAAGGAGAAATAGCGGTAAACCAGGAGCAGCTCGTAGATGAAGTGCTAAAAAAGATCAACTTGTACGCCAAACCCCAGGCTAAACAGCCCAAGTGGTGTGCTATTGAACAAAAATGGACAAACCATGGGACCGAGGAATGTTATTATAACAAGGGATATGTGAGGGAGAGACCTTACGCTCCCCAAGCTCCAGTAGCTTCCCCTCAAGTTCCACCGATGCCCAGATATCAAGTAGGCAACTTACCAGGACCTGTAGGTGTAGAAAGACCACAACCGGTGTTGGGGCAACAACCACCCCTACCAGGATTACGACCAATTGGTATTAGATACACACCAACAGTAACTGAATCAGAAGAAAAGGCTTTGGTGCCTATGCATGCTTATTATGAAGATCCCAATGGATATGCGGCAAACCCTATTTATTATCCACCGGAAGAACCCTCGACACTAGAACCATGGAGGATGATAGGGAATCAAGGACCACCAACTGCTGCACAGGCTGCAGGAGAAGGAAGATATAGCTTAGATGAACGAACACTGATGTTCATAGTCAATGGAGGCATGGGCGGACAAAGACATGCTTACCAACAAAGAGGGGCTCAAGGAGCACCTCAACAACCCAAGGGACCCTGTTACAAGTGTGGAGGAGACCATTGACTGAGAGACTGTCCTCATGATGAAATCATCAGAGTCAATGCGTATTGCCCAGAATGTGGAATTACTCATTTGATTCCTGATTGCCCTAAAAACCCGAGCAAAGGAGCAAAAACCACCTTGAACATATTAGAACTAGTACCTTCCAGTGGGGGATTGGAAAATGAAACAATCATACCTATTCAGGCGGTAACATGAGCCCAAGCCAAAAGAAGGACGAATGAACCCATAGTTGAAGAGACAAAAACCGATGCCCAAAGTTCAGAAACGAAAAATCAGAGAAGCACTTGAAAAGCTAGAAAGGTGCGTAGGAAAGCCAAGAAAGAACGAGAGCAAACAGCCCTATCCGAGGAGTTGAAACATACAAAGAACAGATTGGAGCAGTTAGATGATCTAGCTAGCTTAAGCTCACACACCACAGCAGCCATAGCACCCAAGGAAATAGAAGAGCCCAAAAGTGCATGATCAGGAGGGTCTGTACTGGCAGACAAGGTAAACGAGCAGTTGGATGCACTGCTACAAGCTTATGAAGCTTGACTTAAAAAGAACCAAACCTAGGAGCAAAGGTGGATGACTTATCCATATGCAGAAATAGAAAAACAGAGGTTGGATATGTGTAAAAAGATGATTGAGATGGCTCAATCATTGATGGAAGAACCGCTGGGTAAACCTGCAAATTGTCACGAAGAGCCATCTCCAACCCCTATCCAACCAACATTAGAGAAACATGAGGAAACAAAGGAGAGACTCACTAATGATTACAAGTACAAGGGAGAGCCTATCATAGTGCCAAATACCATCGATGGGGCAAGTGACGGGTTCCAGCCTAAAATATTGACAGAAATGGGTAAGGACGATAACGATCTAGAGGATCTGTGGAAGCAAATCCATAAGGCCAACGAGGCTGATAGGACGAGTAACCACATGAATAGTACGAGAAAAGAAAAGAATGTGATCTTACCTCCTATTGAAGAACTTGAGGCAAGATCGCAGATGAACTTTGAGATACATTCACAAGGGGGAGACCAAGGATCTATTAGTTCGGGGCACAGCCAACCAGACTCTTTGAGAACTTTACCCTCTTACCTGGGAGAGTACGAAGCTAAGTCGGAAGTGAGAGCAATCCCATCTCAAAGACTTTCTTCTGACAAGGTGATGGATTCGCGAGGATTGATTGAGTTGTTACTTGGTACCACCAATCAGGGAGAGAACCAACCAAGAATCTTACGATGGGCCTGAAAATGCAAAAAAGATAGACCTTGCAGAACCAGGTGAAAAGCCTCAGCCGGTCTATATAGCTAATGATTTAGAGCCTGAGGAGGAAGCACAGCTAACACAACTTCTCAAGAAGTATAAAGATGTGTTCGCTTGGTCCTACAAAGACCTCAAAGGAATTGATCCAATGATATGCCAACATACAATTCCTTTGAAATCGGATGCAAAACCTAGTAAACAACGTTCTTTACAGAAGTTTCCGGATTGTATCCTAGTTTTGATAGTTAGATTGAGTAGATGGTTGATTTTGAAACTTTAGGGTTTGAGAAGTTGTAAGGTATATATACCACTTTTTGACCTTAATGAAAAAAACCCTTTGTCATTTTAAAAACAAGTTTGAAGTCTGTGAGTGAGCGTATTGTGTACGAGAGAGAGAGAGAGTGTGAGCTTCGTCTTGACGCTACGAGTGCTACGGAGGTCGGAATCGAGTGCGGAGAAGTGCAACGTGTTGCCCCCGACTGGAGCTACGCGCCGATACCAACATTGCGTGCGTACGGTCCGACTTTATGAGCTCCTTCTACGAGCTTCATCGGTTGTTTGGGTGAGCATATGTTGTCTGATTTTGCATTGCAACATATTCACGCGTTCACATTGAGTAGAAATACACATTAGACACTTTAGATTTTGGAAACGAAGACCTGTAGATTTCGGCCAGACATCCTATGTGTTTCTGCACCGGGTGTTTTGGGTCGTGATTTTGGTTCATAGACCTTAGGGAGAGCGGACTATTGGTATTAGTAGGGTCTCCTTCAAGTTCTATGGTGTTTCGAGATTGTTTGATGGGTGTTTGGCTCTAGAAAGCGTTGTAGGAAGTTTCCTCTTTTGTACTCTTGAAGGCTGCGACTTAGACAATTGGTAGAGACCTCTGTAGAAAATAGTTAGGAGTCGGTTGAGTGTAGGTTGACACCTTATGCTTGCTTCCATGCGCCTGCGGGTCGAGCTTCGTCCTTAGCTGACATTACATGTTAGGTGAGTTCTCGCTGTGCTAACGTCCGTCACGGTGTATCCGTCCAACATACTATTATTGCCGCTGTCAGAATGTGTGCGGTCTAGCTGGGAAGGTGCAGGACCTCGGCTGTGAGAGTTTTTGATGAGAGTCACAAACACTTTAAAATAAAGTGTTTATAGAAAATCACCAACTCTCTTTCTAAAGATGAATGGAAAGCTAAGAGCGTCCATGACAAGACAGTCACAAACCCTTTCCCCTATTATGCTTGGAAATTGCTTGTTTACATAGACGAGTTAGTGATGAAATGATCACCAATTCACATCCAGATTTACTTAAAAATAGAAATTAAGAACACTAAAATTTTAGCCATGAAACTTAAAGTCTCATAGAAGCACAAATTTCAATCAAAACCCAAACATCTTTCATGGTATCATGTAGCCTTACCCCCAATTACATAGTCGTAACTCAAACAGCTAAAAGGAATACACAAGCTTACACCTTCATGGAGACCATTTTATGAATTTTCAGAGATTTAAGAGCTTCTAAAGTGAAACCCACACACCATTTTGATAAGGGGAAACCCTAATTCACTCCCTCACAAGCTTAAATACAACATTGCAAAGAGGTGGGACTGCAGCACACATAGATTGGGCAACCATGGAACCTATTGCATAGTAGTGATAAATTGCAGGGTTTTCCTATAAAAAGAATCCCTCTCTCTCTTACCCACGGAATTATCATCTGATGTATCAATTTTTAGGCCATTTTCCCACTGTGGACCAAAACTATGTCATTTTCAACTCATTTTTAACCCAAAAAATGCCATTTTTGATGAAAAATATCAAACGGAGTAAAAAATCCCTAAATTTATGGGATCACTTGCATAAGCACAAAAATCATAGATATGCATTAATATACCATTTTGGGTCACTTTTCATGCAATTTTGTAACGGCACCCGGTAGCTGCTATTTTTGACATTTTTTGCCTGCATCAGTCTTATGGGTGAGATGAGTGTGCCACCATGAAACACTTGGAATATGTACATCATAAAACCAAAAAAGGAATCTTATAAAGTGGAAAATCACGCAAAGGTGCCACATCCAGGGCCATGACTCCCCGGATAGGTATGTACATGATGATAGCGATCGTAGTAGCCGCTTCAACATATATCACAATATACATATGATTGATTTTAGTTCCATGCATCAAAAGGTGTCAAAAGTGAGGGGAATGTTTTTATTTCACACTATGTACATGCCATGGCATGACACGGCGTTACCAACTAGTACCACTACGATGGGCCATACTTATCATAGGACACTACTCAGTCACATTACCAACCAAGGGCCCCATGATAAGCACCATTACAAAGAATGGTCTTACACATGCATGCACCCCTCATGTAGTGGAGTGCACATATCTAGCCGTGCACTGTGACTATGTGCAGCTACTCGCATGAGCACACATATCCACTCACACCCACACATACAAACCTTAGTACATGTGGGTGAGAAGATGTTCAGGAAATATATTCCAAAGGGCCTACTAGGGAAAGATATATATAGAAATATGCAGCCCGACAGGCTTATTGATACGACCTTGATGGCCATCGTTGGGTATTAAAGATACCCGACGGGCTCGTTGAGCTAATCCAATAACCCAATTGGATTATTGCCGATTCCCAAGTCATCCCAAATTGGCATTTTTGTGAACATGAGAAGTTGTTAACATGTGCACAAGTGTTATTACCAAAAAAAAGATGTGATCACGTGATTATGAAATCCCTAGTGCATATAGAAGATGATATTGTGATTGGACTCCTGTGTTATGTTTCTCATGGCAACGTTGCTACAAGACTAGGATCACCTACATCGCTTAGCCTTAGATAAAAGGATCGTTGACCTGGGATTTGCTTGATCGGGGTTGTTGCCTAGGTCTTATTTTGTTTTAGGCTCATCTACATGGATAGTGCATCGGGGGTTGAATCACGTACACAAATAATGCGTCGAGGATCTTGCCTAGCTTTGCCTACATTCTCGATCTTGTGCATCAAAGAAACATGGCACCTAAATTGGTATGGTTGGTGTTGATACCCTACCACCTACTGGTATTTGGGATCCTTTTTGAGCTCCGGTTCATGGAGGGAGGTGAAGCGGCCTCAGCCTATGTCTGTGTCAAGTAGGTTGAAGGTGTTTAGGCTTGCTCCCAGCAAAGTGAAATTCTCTCTCTTCATAGTAGAGCGAAAGTGGATGGGTAGACCGATCGATCCCTACACAGGGTCTAGTATTAGTAATTATATATTTTTGATGTTATGCTATATCCAAAAAAATTTATTGCATTAATACATGGTTTCTTGTTTCATTTAGATGGGGCATTTAAAGATTCTCTTTTTTCATTCTCATGTGTCTCTGTGTACTCTATTTCACCCTCCACTATTCTCTCTCTCTCTCTCTATATGTGTGTGTGTGTGTGTACTTGCATTCAAAGCTCACACATACACGATATATACATATAGGCATGAGAGAGAGAAGGAGATGATAACATTTTCTTAGGAAGTGGGAATAAAAAGACTATGATAATGACACCTCAACTAGTTTCAAGAGTGTACAATGGTGGAATTTTGCAAAGAATTCCTCCTTTGGTGTAGCATCCTGACGATTCCGTGGTTGATTTTGGATGTTTTGCTCATGGACAGCCCTTTGACGGCCCCTTACATTCCTTGTAGTGCTATTTTCCTGTAGTTCATGGTCCTCCCTTTTCTCTCCTTGGTAGTTTCCAACTGCAAACGAATTCAAAACTCTGTGGTTGAAGGTCACGAACTTGCACAGTGATTACCAAAGGCAAGATACTCCTCTACAACCTTTATAGATACACCATATAGCCGTATCTATCTTGTGTATTTTTGCTTTGCTTTCATGCTCCCCTTCTCGTTTTGCAGCAAGGGCTCACCCCTCTTTCTCTCCTCTCCTCTGTGGCCCCCCTCTTTCTCATGGCCAAGATCCTCTGCTCGCCCAGGCCCTCCAACCTTGTACTCCCCTCTATTTTGCAGCACACCCGTCCCCATATGGAACGTGGAGGGTTGCATGAGGGGAAAGGGAGGTTGTGCAAGGGGGCAAGGGGGACACTTCTCTCGGATTGCTCTGGTTCTTTCTCTGCATTGGCACCATCCTTCATGCAACACTATTCATTTTCTTTTCCAATTTAAAGTTTAACTTTAAAAACGTTTTGAGTTTGGACTCCTTTCACATGCCATAGATTGATGATGGTTCAAAATACTTACACCTTTTCCCAGTCTACACACGCTTCAACTTTGGAGCTTCACCCTTAAAAAACTTCATGCCTAGCTCCCTTTCATGTTGCTATAAAAGGACCATTGCTCTTTCAAACCAAGTCAATGAGCATAAATAGTATCGACCATGAGCTTCAAGCTTTGTATGATGTACACCAAAAAATACCATTTTGCGTGCGGATGGCCTTACGACCACTACTACCTTGAAGCAACAATTTATTGCCACGACTTCCAATTAGAGGCACTTGGCATACACATCATGACCCTACTTGTTGTACCCTTCATCAAGAAGCTACTCAAGAACTATGCCATCCACTGGCTAACCCTCATGTACCTGTTTCCTGCATGTCCCTGGGTCGACAGTGTTTGCAACCACACCTTTATTTAGGTATAAAAAGACTACATACGATAAAATGGTATAGATAATAGCTATACAGTGAGATGATAGAAGAAAAGATGGTATATATAAATTGTATAAATAATCTAGAGATATAGAGAGAAGAATTCATCTGCATCACCCTCCATGGTCAAAAGGAAAGCCAGAGGCTCCCCCAAGCATGGTGTAATCTCCACCTAGATAAAAAATAAAGCGTTAGCCATGGCCATCCACTTGTAAAGCATGCATATTCAAGACTTTCTTTGCATTTGTAGTCCAATAGATAGACCACCCCAATAACTTTTCATACAATGGTTCTTTAGCACAGTGCATCCATAAGCCTTAGTGCCCATTATAAGCATACATTCCATCACTTGAAGCATTTGTACCATAAGCAATTGTCTTATCACCATCTACAAAACTCTTCATAGCATAGTCTTTATCATATGAGCACTACCGGTGCATTACATGTCTTTTCCTACTTATTGCATTTTTTAGATTGTTTCTATAGCCTTCTCTTTTCTTTCACTATTGAAATTTTAACCCCTCCCCCTCCTATACTACCTATTTATTTTTTAGAGCACATGTTTTTCTGAATAACTCCTTGAATTTATCTAATTACATTGCATAAGTTTGCATGACAATTGGGATGATCGAGTCCCTCCCAATGGCCCCGCATGCAATTGATGTCTCGAGGACAAACTCCCTTGATCTTACGCCAAGTGCAATAGGGTTATTCCTTGCTTGAGGCACATTGCCTTGGATCATGTGGGATGGGACTATGGATCCCTCAAAAAAGCTCTCAGGTAGATGGGAGCACTCCCCCCTTGCTTGAGGATGCTCTTCATTGGTCCGTGTTTGGTGGTGGTGCTCTGGCATGCAAAGATGAAAGACAATGGAAAAAGCTACTAAGAAAAGGCACGATGCACGGTATTGTGACCCTAAAACTATTTCTACAGCTCCTCTTTCCGCGTCTCAAGGACACTTAGAGGTTGAGGACGAGCACATGTTCGTCAACATGGTGGATGAGTTGTTGGCACATGAAGCCAACTTGTGCAAGAAGGATTTTAGACCCTACACTAAATGGGCACAAACAATGGAGGATAGGTAGCCATAAAGTGCCCAAACACGTCTTTATAAGGGTGCATAGTACTTGGTTCTCTGAGCATCATTGGGGGTTCGTACCTTGCAGGCAAAATTTGGTTGGAGCAATGCAAGTGTAGATGCACTCCTTCGGTAAGTGCTAATTATGTTCTTTTTGTAAATTGCACTCTCTTGTTGGTCCCCCTTGCATTTGTATTAATTATTTTGTTTCATTGTAATTTGATACGCAAAATGCTTCCTAAAGATCACCACATGTCTTTGGATTGTCAATGAGTGAGGTCGCATGTCACTACACTTGGCATGGAATATGAGTGCATCCATGCATGCATCGATGATTTCATACTATACCTCAATGAACATGGACATGCTACCTCATGTCTCACGTGCGAAGAAGCACACTACAAGACCGGTGTGATCGGGGTATTTTCCACTTATCCCTCATATTAAACACATGTTTAAAAGTAGGTCTACATTGGAGCTTCTCACATGTCACACCAACCACCGCTCAAATGATGGGATGATGTTTATCCGTCGATTCACCCGCATGGAGGCACATCAAGACTCATTGGCCTGAGTTTGGGCTAGAACCTTGACACTTGACGCTTGGACTGGTAAGTGACGATGTTAATCCCTTTGGCACCAAGTCTACATCATGGAGAAATTGGCCTATGGTGATCATCAACTACAATATTCCACCATAGGAGACCAGCAAGAGGGGAAATATACTTCTTTCTTTGCTTGTGCCAGGGAAGTACAACGTGTCAAACATTGGTGTCTACCTTGATCCCTTCATCGAGGAGTTGTAGGAGTTATGGAATGGCATCCCTGTTGTCAATGTTTCACTTCCAAAGGAGAGGAGAGAGTCCATCGTGAGAGGTATCCTTATGTGAATTATGCATGACTATCCCGGCCTTGGAGAGATCTCTTGTATGTTATTGTATGAGGGGTCTTTTTACAGCTTTGTCACATCTCACAAAGAGATGGTCCCAAGACAAAATGTCAATCCAAGGAAGCAAGTGACTTGACTAGGGCATGGAGGCATGCCAAGAGGTTTTCAAACTCTTGTTTGAACACAATACACTCCGTGGGAACAATCTACAAACTCTCTAACTGCGAGAAACTTGATTTCTACCTCTTCAATCCAATCACACATCCACATGAAAAACAATAGCAAATCAGCTCGGATCAACACCAAACTTGGTAGGAACATTCCTTATGAGGTAAGAAACACTTTTTGACTAGTAGACCTCAGATTTCACACTGGAAAAAAATGAAATTTTCTTTAAAAAAAAAATTACATGTTTTTGATTTTGATGCCAGACACACCTACTAGGTACTAAGAACTAGGAATCTAATGCAGCTGCTGACAAAATCTCAAAATGATGCTCGACTAGTGAGATATGTCATATGGAAGGTCATGGGAGTCAATGCTTGGATCTTGCAATACGCTTGCAATGTAGATATCAACATGATGAGCTCCTCGAGGCTAACATGCTGATGCTCTCGGCTTGTCGATAGGTAACCATGCGATGCGGTGCAAAGAGATGAAATCTTGACAGTAAGAGGGAGCTCACGATGTATATATAAACCTTATATCTTTATTAACGATACAATAAATTTCCTTCAAAACCTTGTAATGTTTCCTTTTATACCCTGCCTAAGGGTCTTATATGTACAATGCCTAAAACTACATAAAAAATAAGTGATCTAACTGGGAAAATTGTCTAACTTACGATACATCTTGGAAGCTCATAGCCTTGGATTTTGGATAAATGAAAAGTGAACAAAGATCTAATTGTTTTCTGATGGGAAATTTACAATCACTTTCTATTTAGGATAGCTCAAAAGATCTCTTGAGCATTTCATTCTCTTGAGTAGGCATGCATTGTTGGAATCTTCCAACAGTCCCCCCCTTCTACTTCATGTCATCCCGGACATGAGTCAAGGTCTGGTAGTAAATAATCTGCATTCAAGCTCTCTTTATCTTCGTGAGGAAAGTGAAGGTTGGTAGCTGTTTCAATATATTCTTGTGGACCCACTTCTTGGGCATTCCTTCTGTGTTGTTCTGCATAGCTCCTATATAACCAAGCAATTAGTCATCATGTCTTTCAAGTCCCTAATACTAGATGTAATGCTCTCATAACCTTTCCCATCCTTGTGATGCATGGAAGGTGCAGTGGTAGAAGTAGATTGAGGATAAGTCACAAAAGATGGGGCACGTGCGAAATTGGTGATAGAACATGTGGAGAGGTGGACAAAGAAGAAGTGTTAATAGTAGGTGTGGGTGCTAGGAGAAAACGAGGCGATGGTGTATCTTGAAGTTGGGTGGGGTAACATGTGGTAATTGCAAAGGTGGTGTCGGCTGTGATTGGGGAACATAAGATGGGGTCAGTAAAGATAAATTATAAGACATTAGCGATAGATGTGATAGAAACAATTGAATTTTGTGGATCCTGAGCCTTGACTAAAATTCAGATACTAGGATGCAACCCTCTAAGAAATGATTCCATGATGGTAAGTGGATTAATGTTGAAGGTGGCCGTATAATGGTTGATAAAATTCCTAAACCTCTTGGAAGCTTGCTCAATACTTTCATGAGGATGATTTTGCTTAGAAAAGCATAATTGGTCAAAAAATGAGAAAGAGTTTGGAGGTTTGCAAAAAGCGGCTAATATTTTTTTCTCGAAATCAACAAAACTAGGAATAGAATTTGGTTGCAGCTTGGAAAACCAATTTGAAGCTTTGCCCTTATGTTTGGTGCTAAAATAAGTCATTACATGTCCCTCCTCAACAGTATCTGAAGTCAAACAAGAATTTTCACATTTTTTGTTTTAAAAAATATTTTGTGGCCATCTTTGATGTGCATCAATTCCAGGCTCACATATCCAATGATCAAGTTGCAAAATCCCATTGAAGCTCTCTTGTTGGCTCTAAGATGCACTGACCCGGGTGCATTTTGAATTTTTTCCAGACCCACCATTCAAGGTGACCAAATACTAGAAAACCCATCTAGCATCACCAACCATCTGGCATCGCCACTTGGAACAAACTACAACTCATAGTAACTTGTAGACCACGGATTTGCTTTGACATGCCATCACTTTCTATCGACTCCATACCATGTACACTACCTCTCTAATTCTTGTTGGGCTTCAACAAACACCATATAGCACACCGACCGAGGTGACCAAATGGGCACATAATTGGCCCTCGATGAAACTTCAATGGGTAATATCTCATCATCTGGGCCACTGATGGTCAACGTGAAAAGACTTGCATGCTCCACATAATGATGTCTTTAGATCTATCCACTAAAACCACCTCCGACCACCTATCTTGATCTGCCCTATTTGTCTTAGATTTGCAATGCACTCTAGATTCAAACTGCCATATCTTCCACTTTGTAGCTTTGTTTGATGAGCCATATGGACCAACTTGCCCAACAATTCAAGCTCTTTAAATTAAATAAAAAAAAAAAGCCGTGGAAATCCTTCACAGACCATCATAATTGGAACTTTTTTCATCCCTTTTGGCCTAGAAAAGCACATAAAGCATACATCTTTGTTGTTTGCTTGCCCATGCTCTCCCCATCTGCTCTAGCCCTCTGCCATGTACTTGTTAGCATACATACCATGGCTTGTGTCCTCTACTAGGGCCAACACACTTTGGCTACAACATCCTTTCCTAAGCCCCTTATTGAACATTCAATGTTCGATCAAAAAATACCTTTATTCACCAAAAAACTACAAAAATAGACAACATTGTGAGCAAACCAAAAAGACTGCTACCATATGTACAAGGACCTACTCCTACCTATGCTGCTTCCAAACATCAAGTGGGTTGCCCCACCCCCTCCATCATAGCATGTTTTGCACCTGGATCAAAAGGCCAACCACTTGCTGCACCACACAAATAACCATCAACACCTTCTAGGTCAAATAGGATAATATGGTCCTCACCCTTCACCTGCAACATATTTCTATAGTGCTTCTCCCAACCACCAACGTAATTTCTCTAACTTCCTTCAGTCACAACCTCATTCTATAAATCAACATACAGAAAAGCTAAGTCTTACCCTCCCTCCCAACCATACAAAGTGAGGCTCTCCATACAAGAAACCTCCTCTAGATAACATTGCGGTTGTTCCAAGCATTTCTCCACATCGGTCTCTGCTAGCACATCCATAGCACTGATCATCCACCAAAAAAATATCCTCTTTTGAAAGGGTTAACCCTCACATCACCTATATTCTGGTCAAATCTCTATCCACTAGCACCTGCATACCTTCATCCATGGAAATTTTGGCATCATCAAAGCCCCGATGGACTCACTATATCGCAACCAAACATGGGAGTTGGTTGAGTTGCCTAAAGGTAAGCAGGCACTTCAAGAGAAATGGGTGTACAAGCTGAAGGAAGAAGAAGGTGGGAAGAAAAGGTACAAGTCTAGGATTGTGGTAAAAAGGTTTTCTCAAAAGAAAGGTATTGACTTCAATGAAATATTTTCTCCTGTTGTAAAAATGAACTCAATTAGGCTCGTCTTAAGCCTTGTGGATGCTCATGATCTAAATCTTGAGCAAATGGATGTAAATACGGCATTCCCTCATGGTGACTTAGAGGGGGAAATCTACATGCTTCAACCAAAGGGGTATGAAGTAAAAGGTAAGGAGAAAATGGTTTGCAGATTAAAGAAGAGCTTGTATGGTTTAAAACAAGCATCAAGGCAATGGTACTTGAAGTTTGATCGATGGATGTTGGATCATGGATTCACAAGATGCAACTCGGATCACTGTGTCTACACGAAGAATCTGGGAGATGGGAAATTTGTCATCCTAATGTTGTATGTTGATGACATGTTGATTGCAAGTGCTAACATGCAGGACATCAAAGACCTAAAAGAGGAGCTATCTAAATCTTTTTCAATGAAAGATTTAGGTGCTGCAAAGAGGATACTTGGTATGAAAATATCAAGGGACAGCACGAAGAAGACAATAAAGCTATCTCAAGAGGATTACATCAAGAAGGTACTAGAAAGGTTTGCAATGAAAAATTCAAAACTAGTTTCTACACCTTTGGCTGGTCACTTTAAACTAACGAAGGATATGTGTCCAAAGACACAAGAGGAGATAGCCTATATGTCTAAAGTTCCATATGTTGCAGTGGTAGGTTCTCCAATGTATGCTATGGTCTGGACAAGGCCAAACATTGCACATGCAGTGGGAGTTGTGAGTAGGTTCATGGACAACCCAGGTAAAGAGCATTGGAAATCTGTGAAGTGGATACTTAGGTATCTAAAAGGGACAACAACAAATGCTTTGTATTTTGGAGGAACTAATATTTTTCTAGAAGGGTATGCTGATACAGATATGGCAGGTGACAAAGATACTCGAAGGAGAACTACTGGCTATGTGTTCACGATTGGAGGCACAGTAGTAAGCTGGGCTTCAAAGCTGCAGAAAGTGGTCTCACTTTTAACCATGGAAGCAGAGTATGTAGCAATGATGGAGGCAAGCAAAGAAATTATGTGGCTTCACAGATTCTTAGAAGAGCTTGGAATTAAACAAGACAATTGTGTCTTGTACAGTGATAGCCAAAGAGCTATCCATCTTGCGAAGAACTCAACCTTTCATTCAAGGACAAAGCACATTGAGGTGAGATATCACTTCATACGCACTCTTTTGGAAGAGGGACAGCTAAAGGTACGAAAGGTGCATACAAGTGAAAATCTTGCAGACATGTTTACAAAGGTGGTCAACAAGGAAAAGTTGAGCTTTTGCTCATCTTCAATCGGCATTCAAGGATAAGAAGCCAGGATGGAAAGCAGTCACAGGTTTGGTTTGGAGATCAGTCTCCAAGTCACGGAGATTGTTAAGTATGGAGCTTGATTTACCCCTTGTAATTTTCTATGGTAAAAACGCACATTTGTAAGGCCCCCATTATGAGGAGAAGCCAACGTGCATGAAGGAAAATCACTCGCTAGAAACCAAAATTTTCACAACCAAAATTCAGGGGCAACTTTAGGGGCCTTGGGGGCGGAAGCCCCCAAGACTTTTTTTTCCCTCGCCGGAATATTATGGCCGGACGGTGGCTGGAAAGTGGTCAGAAAACGACCGGTCGATTGGCCGGTGGTCGTTAGTCAATGGCCGGTGGTCGAAAGTCAATGGCCGGTGGCCGGTGGCCGAATTCAAAAGCAGATTTATCTAAAAGGGCGGCTACACATGGATGCCTCTCATAAGGGAGGGCAGCCCTTTTGGCCTATAAAAGGAGGCGATTTCTACACACATTTTATAGTGTGAAGTTGATGCAACAAGGTGGGTGTGAGGTGGTGAGAGTGAAGCAAGACGGGAGCTCTATTAAGGGTATAATCCCTTTGTAAATTACTTCTTGTTTTGAAGTACTAAAGCCATTAAGTGATTGCTTTCCTATGGATGTAGCCAACATTGGGTGAACCACGTATATCATGTGTACTCTCTCTCTCTCTCTCTCTCTCTCTCTCTCTCTCTGTGTGTGTGTGTGTGTCTACTCTATAATCTCGTGTATGTAAACCTGTCTCTCTCCATTAAGTAATCTACTCAATTATCTATTTAGCTACTTCTTATTTCCTAACAATTTTCTTCCTACACATACACCGTGAAGACGATGAATCAATATACGAAGAAGAGGATGACTTACTTGATTTGTCAAACCCGGATCTTGGTGTGGCTGGCAAGGATAAACATCAGTCCACAGTCTCCTCAGATGAAGAAGTTTGCGGCTGTAACGAGGAAACTTCAGAGCTTGGCGATGGTGAATGAACGACAGTCAGCAGGCGTCGTGTAGGAGACTTGCGAGGAAAAACGCTTACTCGCCTCATTGTTATACGCGTTCGCACCATAAAAGCTCCACCACTTACCGTTCCTAGAGTTCTGTGCACTGCAAGTGACGTGGTAGACATGCATTGGACAAGACTCTCTCTTGTCTTTGAAATGATTACCTCTAATAGTCCTTCCGACCGTTGTTTCCATAAGAATTGATATTGTTTTCCATATTTTTTTGGTTGTAGTATGGATAGGGTTTGGTCGCACTGGTACTGTTCTGACTTTTTGACTAGCTCTAGAACTGGTTGTACATGAAAAAGACCTAAAATAACTGATTCTAGAATTTCCTGGTCTTCAGTTCCGAGACCATCAATACCCTTTTCCCGGAAAGCTTCCCTGGCTTCTGAATAATAGAGCTTGATTTTAGCTCCATTATATACCCCTGGCAACAGTAATCCAAACAAATCTTTCAGCCTTACTGTTCCATTGGAGAACACCCAATCAACTTCAAATGGTCCTGCCCAGGCTACCTTTAAGTTTGGTTTCTTAGGGACTAATTTTGATTCATATAGGAGAACTAGATCGCCTTTCTGAAACTCCCTGACCTTAATTCTTCTCTCATGCCAGTGTTTTCTTCTTTCCTGAACAATTTCTTGTTCCAACATAGACTTCTTTCTTAGCTCATCTAGCTGTGTAAGCTCTTCCAGTCTCTTTTTTAGATTGTGATTAAAATCCAAGCCATGCTCGACTGCCATCCTGAGACTGGGCATTACAAATTCCATTGGTACATCAACTTCAGTGCCATACACCATTCTAAATGGTGTTAATCCCGTAGTGACCTTATAAGCTATTCTATATGCCCATAGATCAAGTCTCACTGCTCTGGACTTTTCTGCACAATCTTGGTAAGGATAGTCTTAACAATCTTGTTACTGCTTTCAACTTGCCCATTGCATCTAGGATAATAAGGTGTTGATTTCCGATGCTTGATGAAAGCATGTCCATGAGAATATCCATAGTGTCATTTAGAAAGGGTGTACCTTGGTCTAACACAATCTCCACAGGACATCCGTATCTGCAAACAATATTCTCAAATAAGAACCTAGCCGTGGATTTTGTTGTGTTGTCGGGAAGAGCCTTAGCTTCAACCCACTTGGTCACATAACATGTAGCCATTAATATATATATATTCTTCCTGGGAGTAATCTTTGAATGGACCCATAAAATCCAGACCCCATTTCATGAAAACACCCAGTGGTGGTTGGACTGGTGTTAAAGGAGTCATATCTGCTGCTGTGGGTCTGCCCATTCTTTGGCATATATCACAGGTTTTGCAAAAGCTTCTGACATTAGATATTATAGTCTGCCACCATAAACCAGCCTCTAGAATCTTCTTGAAAGTAATATCAGTAGAAAAATGTCCACCAGACTCTCCATTATGTGCCTCTGCAATAACTTGCATTCTACCCTCCATAGGCACACATCGGTGAGAATCCCATCGACACCCAATCTGTAGAGTGAGGCGCCAATGATAGTGAACTTTAGACTTTTAATAACTAGAGTCTTCTTCTGATTTTGAGTCCAATCATCTGGAAACCTACCCTTAAATAGAAACTGATATACTTTATACAATTCTGGATCAATTGATTCTGCCATTTCTAGCTGAAATAGTTCTGCATCTACTGGATCGTCTCTTAAAGGCTCCTTAGAGTAGACCTCTGTACTCCTAGACAAGAAATCAGCACCACAATGGTTTTTGCCAGGTTTATGGAAAATACGAAATTCAAATTTCATGAGGAACATCATCCACCGCATCAGCCTGCCTTAAATAATGACTTTATTAATAAAAAATAATAAGGTTTGATGATCCATATAGAAATGAAACAACTTGCCCAGCAAATAATGTCTGAATTTGGTAGCACTGAAAACTATCCCTAAGGCTTCTCTTTTAGTAGTTGTATATCCTTGTTCAAATTGACTGAACCTACGGCTGGCAAAGTATACTGGATAATTAGTTCTTCCTTCTGGCTGATCAAGTATTGCTCCCATCGCCAATCCCAAAGCATCCACATGTACATGAAAAATGACATTGCAATTCGGTTGTCAAAGAACTGGTTTACTGATGATGGCATTCTTTAATTTTTGAAAATCTTCTTCACATTCAGCAGTCCAATTGAACTTGCTATTTTTCTTTGTAAGTTCATACAATGGTAATGCTTGGGAGGCAAACATGTGCACAAATCGTCTGCAAAAATTAATATATCCCAAAAAAGAACTTAATTCTGATGCATTTCTAGGTGTCTTGGCCTGTTGAACGCACTGGATCTTGTCATTGGCCATTTCTATTCCATTTCTAGACACCACATGTCCCAGTAGCTGTCCTTTCCAGACTAAGAAAATAGATTTTAATGAATTCAGACAAATCCTCTTTTCTTGACAGCGTTTAAAAACCATCTCCAAAAATAGTAAATGCTTTTCCTCTATGGAATATACAGTGAAGTCATCCATGAATATGGCGAAGAATTGATGAAGAAATTCACTGAATATTTCCATCATACATCTTTGAAAAGTGGTCGATGCATTGCAAAGGCTAAATGGTATTACCGGATACATAAATGCTCCCCACTCCGTAATAAAAGTGGTCTTACCCCAATCCTCAGGAGTAATTTGTAACTGGTTATAGCCACTATAGACATCCATAAAGCTATACATCTCATATCGTGCAATTTCATCAAATAACATATCTGTGAAAGGTAATGGAAATGGGTCCTTGATGGATTGAGCATTCATGTACCCAACATTTATCCATATAAGTCATTTCAGTTATTTTGCAAAGCAATTGAGATTCTCAATTTTGTGAGTCATCATGGTTTATCAGAGCAATCGGATTGAAAATCGGGTTCAGAATCCATTTATTTATGATCTTTCTTTATGTGGAACCATAGGTTTATGTGGGAACATAATCTATGTGTGAAGAAAAAGCTTAGAGATAGTATTTTTAGGAAAGAAAGAGAGGTGAGTCAAAATTAGGATACTTCTTCTTTATCTCTTTCAAAATAGAATGGGAACTTGTAAGTATAGAGCTTTTTAAAATCGCGCATAGGATTCGCGTACCCAAAAAAAAAAATATTTTTTAAAAAAATTAAAAATTAAAATAAAATAAAATTATATATATATATATATTTTAAGAGCCGCGACGACGCGCGAGCTTTTTCCTTCTCTTATTCTTGAAACCTCTCAATATTCTTAGCACCCCCCTAGGGCTTATATAAAGGACCCTTCTCCTCTCACTTTGAGCACACACATCTACAGAAGCGGAAGCTCTCTTGCAACGATGCGCCGGAGGAAGCCTCTCTCCCTTAACCTCTCACCTTCAAACCATCTCCATCTCCAATCGTCGACATGCCTTCACCCGATTTGTGAACACACTCCCTCTTTCTCTCCAACAACGCGCTTTTCTTTTCTCCATTCCGAAGCTATGGATCTCAAGCGTGTAACGCGAATTTCTAAGGATGCCCATGCCATTGCACCACCAAGGAAGATGGGAAGAAAGGTGTCTACTCCGAACGTATCTCATGCGGAAGCATCAACCTAAGAAGAAGTCGAAGGCGTCCAACCTCCAGCACAGGAGTTAGCCGCACGCTCTCCAAATCCGGTAAGACAAAATTATAACTCTGCATTGCTATTCATGTTTGACTTGGGAAGCTAAGCATAGGGAACCCCTTAAACTGTCCGAAAAAACGTGATTCTATCACATGAAACAAGCCTATGTTTTCATAGACTAGTGAAAGGACTGTTTGATAAATTGTTACTGTTTGTTGGATTGTTATTGTTTGATAAGAGGTTTCTGATTGATATGAAGAATTGGTTGATCATGTTTGATGAATCATTTTAATGAGAAGAATTGTTGAAAGAATATATTTTGTCCTCGCGGGTAGCTGAAATTAAGCTGAGGTTATTGGCTCTCTTTTGTTCCTCGTGGTTAGCGAGATGCCTCGCGGGTAGCGGGATGCCTGGCGGTTAGCGAGATGCCTGGCGGTTAGCAAGATGCCTCATGGTTAGCGGGATGCCTCGCGGTTAGCGAGATGGGAAGGTTGCGCAATTCGCGGTTAGCGAATAAATCCTTTGCAAAGGCTTTGTTGGTTAGACAGAGAAAGTCCGCGGGTAGCGGCAAAATCATGAGAAATTGGAAAAGTTGTTTTTGTTGAATAATAGGGTTGCCTTCATTAGCATTGTTTGAATTGTTTTGGTATTGTTTGAAGGGCTGTATAAAAGAACCTGTGTTTGGAATTAATTTAGGAACACTGTTTGTATATGTAAAACAGTGTGGAAAAAAGTGTGCGTGTGGGGTGGAAAGTGGGGACTGGCTCAGGTTGCCAGTCAAGGATGGGTGGACTCGATTAGTCGAGTACTTTTCACTTTGTCTTAGTTAGTTAGAGATTTATCTCTTGTCATATTTCGGAATTAAGGATGGCAGCCGTGCCTCTTAAACGCGGGGAAAAAGGCGTTGTCTTTGAATCCTTAATATGTGAAAGGGATTTTCTTCCCTTATAATGTAAGATCTAAAGTTCATAGAATCTTTAACCTCATCAACCTGGCTTGTGGCGTAGGGTCTTGCAACTATGAACACAATAGGTAGAAGTCTTCTTCTCTTTCGTTTCTCGTATTCTTGCTTCGCATTATCGGAGTAGGGTGTCGTCAACGGATTGAGAGAATAAAGAAGGCTATCTTCCAAGTCGCCCCGATCTTTTAGGAAGGGGACCTTACAATTCAGTTTCCTATAATCTACACATACTCTCAGCTTCCCATTCTTCTTAGGTACAACCACAATAGGAAACAACCAATCACTATTGGATACTTCAATAATGAACCCAGCTTTTAGAAGGTTGTTTATCTCTTCCTTGACCTTCTTAGCATAATTTGGATTCATTCAATAGCGCTGCAATTGTACTAGCTTGGCATCGGGTTTCAGTGGTATTCGATGTTAACAGACCTCTGGATCCACTCCTTTGAGATCAGTATGTTCCCATGCAAACACATCTTTATAGTGCTGGAACATATGTCGTGCCTTCTCTTTCATCGTAGGATTCATATGTTTATTGATCTTGATCATTCTAGGGTTTTCCTCAGATCCCAAACTCCATTCCTCTATCTCCTGATCATCTGGAAGCAACTAGTTAGGCCCTCCACCCTTTCTCTTGGTGGACTCCTCAGCATAATCCCAGGATGATCCTCTGAGCTCTAAATTACTATTCTGATTTTCAGTAGCTCCCCCAGAGTGTGCATGTTCTACTGGTGTGCTGAAATCAAGTGGTTCTTCTGGCCTTCCAGTTAGCCAAACTGGACGTTCTCCTAAATTCAGTTCAGTGAACTAGTCTAGAAATTGTTTCTTTTGTTTTTCAGCTTCATCTTTGTTCAATAAAACTGCATTGAGATCTATCTCTGTTAATGGAAAAATATTCATAGCCGCTAACATTCTCTCAATTTTCTTCACTTTGTACTTTTGGCAAAGCTCTTTGGGTCTCAGTTCTTTTCTCCAACTTCTAGTGTTATTCGTCTGAATTTGGATTCTGCCACTAGCCTCTTGTATTGTCGAAGTCTGATTAGCATAGTCATGAACAGCCTGTGTCGTTCAGAGCCATGGGAGTCCCAGTAGCATCCCATACACTCCTTGCACATCTAGTACTATGAAACTAGCTTTGAACTTTTCTTTGCCCACTCTTATTTGCATATTCTCTATCATTCCCGTTGCCTGCACCACTCGATGATCCTCCATTTGAACTTTGAAAGGTGCTGGTTTTATGTTACTAATTCCCATCCTTTGTTGAAGATGTTCTCACAGAATGTTTACCCCTGCTTCTCCATCTAGTATGACGCTTGATAGTGGTTCCCATTGTTTTCGAACTTTGTAATCCACCTAAATCACCGGCACTTCATCATCTCTGACAGCTGTCAAGTCGGCCTCCACCTCAGCCTTCATTCCTTGTCTAATGAATTTTGCTGCTTTAGGCAAAGTTCTTCTAATGTCCTCTAACTCCACAATGAGTTTCTGAATTCTGTCAAGGATCTTGACATGAATTTCCTCTTTCTCATGATCAGAGTTGTTGTCAGAATTTGAAGAACTGGTAGTATCTTCACAATACCTTCCTTTATTTCAGTGCTTTCAGCTCCTTTCGCAGTTCCCAACTCTTCCATCAACCCTTGTACTGCAGCCAACATGGTCTCAGGCATCCCAGGATTTGACTGATTTGGTTGTGCTGTCTCAAAAAACTGGGAAGGTATCTTATGAATGACTCGGGCGTCAGAACTCTCTAACTGCTCTGGCAGCTTCTTGGCGAAATCCTCTGTGAGTTTTGCCGCTAGTTCTCTCTGCTCCTACCATTCATCAAACACCTTTTCTTTACCCTTGGCCTTCCATACCTCTCTCTATTGAGTCCATTTGCTACTTTCAGGAGTGACTGGTTTTGCTGGATTTTCTGGAATTTCCATAATCACCACCCCTTTAGTTCGTGTAACGGCTCGGACATGAACTGGTTCTGGAACCTTCGCCTCAGTATCCGCAGCCACAAGTGTTTCTGGACACTGAGCCGCAAAATGCCCATACTTACCACATGTATAGTAACTCAGGATTCAATTTTGAAAATTACCACGACCTTGGCTCCAGCTAGTACCCGCTTGGTATCTACCGCGCCCTGTACCAGTACCACTGATACCTAGTTTCTCTTCTTGAGAAGCACTGGTAGTTTCCACTCTTACTGGTTCGGCATTGGTGAATGCCACCACTGACAAATCTTTTTCCTTCTTGAAATGATGAATTCGAATACCATAGTTGTTCCATAGATGGCCATAGGCTTTGCAATAAGTAAACTATGGACATTCATTTGAAACATGGTCTTTAGATTTACACTTTGAACACGAGGTTCCATTCTTCTTACCGGTGTTTGGTCTGGCTAATTTTAGCAATTTGCCACGCCATCTTATCAATCTTCCTAGACCAAGATCCCTTCTTAATCTTGTCTTTGGTCCTTTCATCTGAGCTACTTTCAGAACTACTGGAGGCTCTGCTGGACTCAGAATCTTCAGTAGAAGTACTGCTACTACTGGACCTTCTCTTCTTATGACTCTTTTCCTTCTTAGCTTGCTGTTCTAGCTTCAGGGCTCGCTGCACCAAATCATTGAACTGCTTGGTTGGTGCTAGCACCTCCTGTTCCCTAAGTTTCTTTCTGCAAAAACCATTCAAAAACCATGATCGCATCCGTTTTTCAGATGGTGGTTCCTGCAGTTGTCTAGTCAGTTCCTTGATTTTCTCAACATAACTTTTGACTGACAATTTTCTCTGCTTTATCTTATCCAGCTCACAAAGTATATCCTCATCCCCTCTGTTGTCTGAATATTCCAGTTGGAAAGCTTTAAGCAGTTTATTATATGATCTGAGTTGACAAGCCAGGTAATGGTAGTACCATTTCCTTGCTGCCTCCTTTAATGTTTGCGAAAATTATTCACCCCAATCATCTTCATCAATATTTTTTAACTCAGCATACTGCTCAAAGGCTTGGATATGTACATCCGGGTCATCCTTCTTTCCCCCTTTGAACACGGGAAAAGAAATTTTCAATGAAGACGTGTAATCATGTCTATCAGCATCATTTATTCCTCTTCTCAGCTTGGGATCCTGACTCCTTTTTGAAGCTTTCTTATAATGGCATGTGTCTGCATATCAGTTAATTTCTGCCTTCGTCTCAGTTGCTGTTTCCTCCCTGGATTTTCTACTAGAACTATGGAGACTTCCTTTACTGCCTTTGGCTTCTTCGTCCCCTTGTGTGGTCCGAGAACTCTTGGCCTTGCGTTCTTACCTTTCAACCATTCTTCTTCTCGCCTGACTAGAATGCTGAGAGTCCTTTGCCTCATCAACATGATTGTGCTCCTTCTGAACCTCAGTGTCAGTTACTTGTTCATCCTTGGAATCAAAATCTCTTTTTGACTCCTCAGGGATAGGGTCAATGTGGTAGGATGGTTTTCGGCCATGGCTGGGTTTGGGTGCCATCATTGTAGCTGAAAACTCAAACTAGGAGAGGAGTTTTCCGGTCAACGAGCAACAACTCTAGCCACCGTGATCACCAAAATGGAATTGGAGCTGATCTCTTTAGATAGCTGATTCCAGTGTTAGAATTTATAGCTACTGGTGATTCATTAGTTCAATCAGTAGAATTGGAGGAAAAGATAGAAACTGAACTGGAACAATTACATGAACTCAAATACATCTTCTGAGAGAGAGACAAACTGAATGACTGGAATTAGTGCTCAGATTCAGATTCAGATTCAGATTTAGATTCAGATTTCAGAAGGAATGGATACAAAGTATGTCTGGCTGAAATACACTTGACTACTGTATTAGGGATTACATAGTAAGAGTACAAGTGAGGATAATGTAGCTCGGGAACAGCTTCAGGACTACAACCATACAACTAAGAGAAGTCAAAAGATAAAATAGCCCAGAAGTACAGCCAACCCGATTACAATGTAATGGGTCCTATTTATAACGCCTTTGAAGTTACTTTGGTAATCGCCATGGTAATTACTGACTGGTTCGCTGTTCAGATTTCAGGAGCCGGTTCCCACCCAGTGAGATTGCCTCCGCCATCTACAATCAAGTTTGGGCCAAAAATCTCAAAGTAGACATCATACATGTATGATGTTTTCAAAGGCAAAAATGACCAATTGAGGAGAATTTTTTTACTTCCAAAGCCTTTATCTCATCATTGATATCTCACAATTCAAGTTCCATCAAGTTGCAACTCTTTTTACCCATTACTTTAGATGGCCAGAAGATGAGGTGATAATCACCCCTCAAATCATTGCAGATGCTTTGGAGCTACACAATGTTTGTAGTTGAGTTAGAGAAAGAAGAGACCAAGTTAAGGTCTATTCTCACAAGAAAACCAACTCCACTTTTGAAGACCTAGAGGATCCCAGGGAAGCAAAGATCTGCAAGTTATATAATCAATACTTTCATGTATGCAGCAAGTGGATGCAAAAGTATAAAACACCACCACATGCAGTAGCTACCACCATCACGTGGTCATTAAGAAGCAATGTGCCCAAGGGGGTCAATTATGCCTAGTCCCTGCACGAGCAAATAATCAAAATGGGAATGGACAAGCCAAAGTACATTGAGCTTGAGGATCTCATAGAAACACTAACGGAGGTTGAGAGTGAAACAGACACCCTTACTCTGCAAATGACAGAGGTTCCAAGCAAGATAAAGAGTTTGCATGCTGAGAAAGACAAGATAGAAGATGATTTGGAAGCGGCCAAGGATGATGTGGTGGAGACCAATCAAATTTTAGTCAGCACTAGGACATACAAGGGGGGGTAGGATAGCTCATACCTACGTACCTCAAAACTATATCATGTAACATATCTGTAGAAAGAGCTTGAGAATGCTATCCAATTTCACTATTGTCTGACAAATTTGAAGTTAACATGCTCAAGTTATGGCCATTCAAAAACAAAAAAACAAAAATTGGTGGGACCGTGGCCACATGCCCATTCTCATTGGTGTAGAGAGTCTATTCCAAAAGAATCTTTGACCCTAGAGGGTGTTGACCGCTGGGTCAACAACACAACATAACTCAAGTTTCGTACGCAAGTCTTATCTTTTGCGAGTTATGAAATGCTGCGGATTATGGCTACAAACGTCATTTGTAATGAGTAGTTATTCTAGTTTCAGAAGCTGGGGTGCAATGGCACTTTCAGATTGTAAATGCAAAGCCATTTGACCCTTTCAACCCCATTTTTGGTTAAACCTAAGGTAGCCTTAGTTTATAAGGTACCTAGGTCATTTTGTAAAAGAGAGACTTTAATCATAATCAAAACTTTAGCGCTGCCGTCTACTCTGTGTGAGAGAGAAAGAGAGTGAGCGTGAGATTTATCCTCTCGCTACGCCCGGCTCGCTCAACACATTGGAGATCCGATTGCACCATTGCTGTAGGCTCGAGGAGAGCTACGCGACAACGCCAAGCATTCCACGCGAGACGAAGCGCACATGCCAATGCATCTACGAGCTATTTGTGGCCGTAAGTGTATCAAACGATGTTTGTTTTCTGCATGCTAGTAGTCTATAGAATCGTGGCGACATAAGCTATGCATAGGTACTCATAAATTTCAGCTTCGGGCACTTTCAAAATTCTGCTCTGTCATCCTACGCGTTTTTCGCAGATGGGTTTAGAGTGAGGGTTTTGAGTGTAGAAGCTTAGGGACAGGTGTATCCTAGTGAGGGGATGGTGTTCCTTAAGTTTCGAACGAATCTGGCATGATTAGGTGAGCTACCTTCTGTATGTGTGTATGTGTCTAGGTGGTGTAGTTGAGAGTTGTGAGGTTCTTGATTGTGGTATAGTTGGCATTCCAGAGTGTTGTATGTGTAGGATGGTCTCAGCCTGACAAGTTAAAGAGATTTCCTCCGTGTGCCTATCGTGTCATCTGTGTCCTCGATTGAAATTATGTTGATCTAGGTAGTGTTTGCATGCACTTCATGGGTGTTTGAGTCGCTCCTCCAACATTGGTTCCGCTGCTGGGGACACAAGGACCTAAGTAGGTTTCCTACTAACACTCGTGTGATGGTTTCTTGATTTAGTTTCGGCTAAAGAAAGCGTTTTTCTTAAGTGGATCCGGAAGAGGATATTCCGCGATCAAGTGGATAGCCAGGAAGCGTGTGTCTGCGACTAGATAGGTTTAGTTAGGATCTGTGGATTAGAGTAGTTGTTGGTGGTCGAGTGATTTGTGAGGTGATAAAAGCATTTACTAGTCCGTGTGTGGTAGTGAAGCGTTTTTATACTCAGAGATGCAAAACCCCATATGATTTGTAGGAGTAGCTTTAGGTAAGTGATCCGATTCTGATCTAGAGCTATTCAGCACTGAATTATTTGCTAAAGTGCTTGATTGCATTTGAAATCACGGAAAAGTATGCTTTTGAGGATAAAAATGCATTAAACAAGCTTTTGTGGATGTTTTTGTATGACTGACTGATGCTGTGCATATAAAAGAGCATTTGCTAGGGTTCTGTGAAGAAAACCTGCAATTCTGTAAACATAGACATCCTACGCGTAGGATGTCTCAAGGGGGTTCTGGAGACCAAATTTGAAAATTCTGACTTCACCAGTTTGTTCAGAGGGTAGGTTTTACCCCAGTAACAGATTGACTTGGGTGTTTTTCCCTATTTTTGTTGACCAAAAGCCAAAAGGCGGAGTCAAAAAACATAAAATTTCAGCAAAGGCTTAATTGAGTGATTTTTGCATGTTTTTGCAATGGTGAAGCATACTTGCACTTGCTGAGAGCATAAGGAAGCATCAGGGACACTTTAGTATCAAAAAATCACTTTAGGATGTCTACAGGGTGATCTGGTGGAAATTTGGAAAATCTGAGATTACCAGTGTGTTTAGAAGGTAGGTTTTACCCTATTTTCACCTGGAAAGTGGAAATTTGACCAAATTTTGACAGATCAAAGCCAAAAGATGAGAATGGTCAGACATCCTACCCAAATTGTGTCCAAGGTCTAATTTTGAGAACCATAGGATGACTCCAAAGGCATGTTCTAAATGTTGTATTGAGTGCATGTGATAAATTTCATCTCATTTGGGTCAGTGAAAGTGAAGATTGAACAGACTTTAGCATTTTTGACTGAAAAAGGCAAGGATAGCTAGTTTTGGGGTCTTTTGACATCCAAACTAAAATCTAAGCATAGCATTGGGTTGCTGACATCAAGGGGAAGCTGTGGCTCAAGTTTGGGGCAGTTCTAAGCACTTAGACATCCTACGTGTAGGATGTCTTCACCATGATTTAGCACTCCAAATCAACCTCTGAGCATACCACAGTGATCAACACCTTAAGGAGAGTATGTGGTTCAAATTTGGGGCAATTCTGAGCAGTTGGACATCCTACGCGTAGGATGTCTAAGGCATGATTTAGAGGCCAAATTCAAACTCTGGACATAGCAGGGTGTTGTATAGCCTTAGGCAAGCCTCCTAGTCAAATTTGGTCCAATTTGGAGTTGATTTGACTTAGGAATTCATCAGAACAGACATCAGGCTTTTGGAACAGATTCTTGATCATTTGACCAACCTATAGGTGTCAGAATCAAAAAGTAAAAATAGCTGTGAGTTTAGCACATCAAGGGGAAGCTACAATGCAAGTTTGAGCTGAAACAGAGCAAAAAGACATCCTACGTGTAGAATGTCTCCAGGGTTATAAAGTGGTCAAAATTTTACTTTGGCCATATAGGGAGGTTCTAAGTGTCTCAAGGATTCCAGAACTTCAAAAAAAAAAAGTAAATTTGGACCTTGTTTGGCCTATTTACCAAGCAAAGACAAGAATTGTCAGACATCCTACTCTGGGAGTGCACTAGAAGCTCTTGCAGCCTAAATCTTGACCTATTGGCATCCAAATTCAATTTTGAGTATACCATTGGGTTGCTGAGCACTAGGAGAATCTTGGGATCAAGTTTGGACAAAATCTGAGCAGTTAGACATCCTACGCGTAGGATGTCTCCAGCTTGATTTAGGACTCCAAACCAACCTTTGAGCACACCACAGTGATCAGAACATCAAGGAGAAGCTGGGGTAAAAATTTCAAGTCATTCTGAGAAAAAATACATCCTACGCGTAGGATGTCTCAAGGCCATTTTTAGGTCCAAAGGAAATTCTGAGCATACCATTGTGTTGCTGGACTTAAGGAGAGTCTATGGACCAAATTTTGTTAAATTCTGAGCATATAGACATCCTACGCGTAGGATGTCTCTAGGCCAATTTTAGGGTCCAACTGTAATTTTGACCACACAAGAGTGTTCACAGTGTCACAGAGATCCCAAATCTTCTTTTAAAATTGAATTTGGACTCATTTTGACCATTCTAAACTGCATTTCACTGTTTTGGCCATAACTTTCACAAACGGTATCGGATCGAAAAAGTTTTTATATCAAAACGTAGCCTGAGAGCGGCTCTACATATCTTAGAGCAAAACTTGAACTAAATGCATGCCAACTGCAACGGCAACCATTTAGTTCAACTTTAAAAAAAACGTCGTTTGAGGTCTCAAAATACATCCGCAAGTTAGGGGTGTCTGAAAGCGACAATTTGCGAGAATTGTGACGAAACGGTTGCGGTTTTGGACATAGTTTCGAGTTTTCCTTAACCAAAGAACTTGAACACAGTGGACTAAGTCTACTTGAACCAAGAAAAATCTCTTAAGCCCAGAAATCATCTACCCTAGATTCAAACGCAGCTTACACAAGCTTGGAGATCCCGACGATAGAGGAATATCCTCCCACAATGGATCTTCCAAACTTGCAATTGATAAAGATCCATCTTGTTGAGAGAGTTTGGATGATTGGTCATGAGAGTGAAGGACTATATAGATACATTGACGACAATGAGGTCAATCTTTATAGGTGCTCAGATCCATACCTAGAAGAGATAACGTATTACAAGCTCTTATATGTATACACATACGGAGTGGACTATCAATGGAGATCTATAGTTGTCGACAAGTATGGACGAGAATATAGAGTTGTAGAAAGCACAAATCCATAGAGTGTACTAGAAAGAGGTGGATATTTGGTCAATGAAGGACCACAAATGCCTCCACCAAACACGAGAATTCCTATAGGAATTCCAAGAAGAGAGCCACCAGGATTCCCTTCAAGAGCGATAACGAGAGAAGGATAGGGAGAGTCTCTGGTTAGACTTGTAGACAATCGACGAGTTAGACCATCCCAAGTCCAGAAATGGGTAAATAGAATATACTCCGGAGATAAAGATCCGAGAGATCACGTAACGGATTTTAGAAGAGTTATTAGAGCAGAGGAAGTTTCAGATTTTGCAACACAGTTTGCGGGATTTGGATTGACTCTAGAAGATGATGCAGCTACATGGTTCGACTCGGTGGAAAAATGGGATTTTGAGACCCTAGATGAGCTGTTTGAGGAGTTTAATGAAGAATTATCGCCAAAAGGCATTGCTCACTACACGGTCTCGCAAATCCATAGATTCAAACCGAAAGATAATGAATTAGTACGCAAAGCATCATTACGGCTCAAGAGATATGTTAAGCTCTGTCCGAGAGCGGAATTACCTACGCAAGCACGACTAATGCTGATCTTTATCCAGGGAATGAGACATGCGGGCCTTCAGAAGGATCTGCATATGATAAGGAGGATGACGCTAAACGAGTTGATCAAAGAAGCTCTTTATCTAGTAGATAACTGTGAGGCATACAAAGAAAAGGACTTAAAGAGTCAAGGAGATGACACATCCTCTCAGCCCAGTGTTTCACAGATAAGTGAGTCCATTGCCAAGCCAACGGCACTTATTGATCAAGAAAAGCTTATTGAGGACTTGGTCAAGAGGTTGATTCCTCTTGTAAGGTCTGATTTGGGAGAGCCGAAGTGGTGTGAAATTGAGAGAAAATGGACGAACCATATGGGGTAAGAGTGCTATTATAGCATGGAAAATGATAGGAAGAGGTATGTACAACCTGTTCCAGAGGCACCTACTGTTAAGTATGGAGCCTGATTTACCCTTGTAATTTTTTGTGGTAAAAGCGCACATTTGTAAGGCCCCCATTATGAGGAGAAGCCATCGTGCGTGAAGGAAAATCACTCACTGGAAACCAAAATTTTCACGGAGAAGAATCAGGGGCAACTTTAAAGGCCTCGGGGGCGGAGGCCCCCGAGACTTTTTTTCCGCCAGAATATTCTTTTTCGCCGGAATATTATGGCCGGACGGCGGCCGGAAAGTGGTCGGAAAACAGCCGGTCGGTTGGCCGGTGGCCGGTAGTCAATGGCCGATGGCCGGTGGACGGAAGTCAATGGCCGATGGCCGGTGGTCGGAAGTCAATGGCTGGTGGCCGGTGGACGAAGTCAATGGCCGGTGGCCAAATTCAAAAGCGGACTTGTCTTCTCAAGGGCGGCCACACATGGGCGGATTGGAGGGTCCGATTTGGACTTATTCGCACAAGGGCGGCTACACATGGCTGTCTCTCATAAGAGAGGGCAGCCCTTTTGGCCTATAAAAGGAGGCCATTTCTACACACATTTCATAGTGTGAAGTTGATGCAACAAGGTGAGTGTGAGGTGGTGAGAGTGAAGCAAGGCGGGAGCTCCATTAAGGGTATAATCCCTTTGTAAACTACTTCTTGTTTTGAAGTACTAAAGCCATTGAGTGGCTGCTTTTCCGTGGACGTAGCCCACATTGGGTGAACCACGTATATCGTGTGTACTCTCTCTCTCTCTCTCTCTCTCTATTCTATAATCTCGTGTATATAAATCTGTCTCTCTCCATTAAGTAATCTACTCAATTATCTATTTAGCTACGTCTTATTTCCTAACAACTGGTATTAGAGCAAGGTTTGCTCGTAGCTAAATTATCTCAAGGAAAGGATTCCTTGAATTGAGTGGGAGTTATGGCGGAGGAAGGGAAGCTCAAGATTGAGAAGTTCAACGGCAAAAACTACCAACATTGGAAGATACAGATTGAAGACTATCTCTACCAGAAGGACCTCTATTTGCCACTAGGCGGTCTTGCGAAGAAGCCCGCAACAATGGCAGATGAAGCATGGATTGTCCTTGATCGAAAGGCACTGGGAACAATCCGGTTAAGCTTGGCGTCAACGGTGGCCTTCAATGTTTCGGAGATGAAGACCACGGAGGACTTGATGAAGTCACTTGACGACTTCTACGAGAAACCATCGGCATCCAATAAGGTATTTCTTATGAAGCGCTTGTTCAATCTAAAGATGGCAGAGAATGGTTCAGTTGCAGAACACCTAAATGACTTTAACACAAACATTAGTCAACTTCGATCAGTGAAAATCAATTTCGATGACGAAGTGCAAGCTCTCCTTATACTATCATCTCTACCGGATAGTTGGGACAGCCTTGTGATGGCTGTAAGTAATTCTATCTCTGGCACAAATACTCTTAAGTTTGATGATGTTGTGGGTGTTCTCCTAAGCGAGGAAATGCGAAGGATAAGCACAGGAGAATCATCAAGTGCTGCACTATCAGTGGAAACAAGAGGAAGGCTTAAGGAGAGGTTCAAAAACCAAAAGGGTCTTGATCGCTCAAGGCGGAGCAAGTCACGCACAAAGTCAGTTCTTGAATGTTGGAACTGCGGCAAGAAGGGCCACGTCAAGAAGGATTGCTGGTCCAAGAAGAAGAAGGAGACAGAGTCTCAAGACAACAAGCCAACATCGGAGGCCAATGTGGCAGGTAAAGTAGAGCAAGATGCTCTAATTCTCTCATTAGACAATGTGTCTAATTCCTGGATAGTAGATTCCGGGGCTTCATTCCATGAGACACCACACAAGCAACATTTCCAAGACTACACCAAAGGTAATTTTGGGTATGTATACTTGGGAGATGATGAAGCTTGTGAGATTGTCGGAAAAGGTACAGTTTCCATCAAAACTGCTAACGGAAATGAATGGAAGCTTAAAGATGTTAGGCATGTTCCTTCTCTTCGCAAAAATTTGATCTCTACAGGACAATTGGACGATGAAGGTCACAACATTGCATTTGGAAACAAACGGTGGAAGATCTCAAAGGGATCTTTGGTGGTTTCCAAGGGTGAAAAAGTCGGTACACTTTACTTGTGTACTGTTAGCATGCAACCTTCAGCTTCTGCAGCAACTATAGAAGTTGACAGTGCGGTGTGGCACTACCGACTTGGGCATATGAGTGCCAAAGGAATGCAAATCCTTCAAACAAAGAAGCTTCTACCAGGTTTGAAAGAAGTGGACTTAGAGTTCTGTGAAGATTGTGTTTATGGTAAACAAAAGAGGGTAAAATTTAAAAAATCATGAAATGAAAGAAAAAATAAAAAACTTGAGTTGGTTCATTCTGATGTTTGGGGTCCTGCAAGTACACCATCACTTGGTGGCTCATTGTACTATGTAACATTCATAGACGATGCGACTAGAAAAACATGGGTTTATGTCATGAAGAATAAATCCGATGTATTTTCCATATTTCAAAGGTGGAAAGCCTTTGTGGAGAATGAAACAGGTACCAAGGTTAAATGCCTCAGATCCGACAATGGAGGCGAATATTGCAGCCAAGCTTTTGAAAGCTTTTGTGCTAGCAATGGCATTCGGAGGCAAAGGACAACCCCAAGGACACCTCAACAAAATGGGATTTTGGAAAGGATGAACGGGACAATCATGGAACGAGCATGAAGCATGCGGCTACATGCAGGCCTACCGCTTGAGCTTTGAGCGGAAGCTGTAAGTACGTCTGTGTACTTAATCAATCAGTCACCCTCAACGGCATTGGATGGGGGAGTTCCAGAAGAGGCATGGACAGGTAAACCGGTGAATTATGCATTTCTCAAAGTGTTTGGGTGTGAGGCTTTCATGCACATAGATAGAAGCCTAAGATCAAAGTTAGATGCAAAGTCCAACAAGTATTTCTTCATTGGCTATGGAGAAGGAGACTTTGGGTATCGCCTATGGAATCCTGAAGATGGTAAAATCTTAAGGAGTAGGGATGTAATTTTTAACGAACAAAATATGTACAAAGATTACTTGGAAAGAAAACAAACAAAAGAAACAGGTGATGAGTACATGGAGCTTGAGGACGGTGAAGACTCAAGGACTGCAAACGGTGACAATGTGCAACAACGTCAACCAAATGAGGAGCCTCAACCTATTCCTTGAAGATCTACAAGAGCAAGTAGACCTCCAGAAAGGTTTGTTCCTTCCTTCAACCATCTCTTGATCTCAGATTCAGGAGAGACGGAATCATATGAAGAAGCTATGCAACATGAATCCAAAGAAGAATGAACAAAGAGCATGCAAGTGGAGATGGACTCACTACATCGCAACCAAACATGGGAGTTGGTTGAGTTGCCTAAAGGTAAGCGGGTACTTCAAAACAAATGGGTGTACAAGCTAAAGGAAGAAGAAGGTGGGAAGAAAAGGTACAAGTCTAGGCTTGTGGTAAAAGGTTTTTCTCAAAAGAAAGGTATTGACTTCAACGAAATATTTTCTCCTGTTGTAAAAATGAACTCAATTAGGCTTGTCTTAAGCCTTGTGGATGCTCATGATCTAAATCTCGAGCAAATGGATGTAAATACGGCATTCCCTCATGGTGACTTAGAGGAGGAAATCTACATGCTTCAACCAAAGGGGTATGAAGTAAAAGGTAAGGAGAAAATGGTTTGCAGATTAAAGAAGAGCTTGTATGGTTTAAAGCAAGCATCAAGACAATGGTACTTGAAGTTTGATCGATGGATGTTGGATCATGGATTCACAAGATGCAACTCGGATCACTATGTCTACACGGAGAATTTGGGAGATGGGAAATTCATCATCCTAATGTTGTATGTTGATGACATGTTGATTGCAAGTGCTAACATGCAAGACATCAAAGACCTAAAAGAGGAACTGTCCAAATCTTTTTCAATGAAAGATTTAGGTGCTGCAAAGAGGATACTTGGTATGAAAATATCAAGGGACAGGACGAAGAAGACAATAAAGCTATCTCAAGAAGATTACATCAAGAAGGTACTAGAAAGGTTTGCAATGCAAAATGCAAAACCAATTTCTACACCTTTGGCTGGTCATTTTAAACTAACAAAGGATATGTGTCCAAAGACACAAGAGGAGATAGCCTATATGTCTAAAGTTCCATATGCTGCAGCGGTAGGTTCTCTAATGTATGCTATGGTCTGGACAAGGCCAGACATTGCACATGCAGTGGAAGTTGTGAGTAGGTTCATGGACAACCCAGGTAAAGAGCATTGGCAAGCTGTGAAGTGGATACTTAGGTATCTAAAAGGGACAACAACAAATGCTTTGTATTTTGGAGGAACTGATATTTTTCTAGAAGGGTATGCTGATGCAGATATGGCAGGTGACAAAGATACTCGAAGGAGCACTACTGGCTATGTGTTCACGGTTGGAGGCACAGCAGTAAGCTGGGCTTCAAAGCTGCAGAAAGTGGTTTCACTTTCTACCACGGAAGCAGAGTATGTAGCAATGACGGAGGCAAGCAAAGAAATTCTGTGGCTTCACAGATTCTTAGAAGAGCTTGGATTCAAACAAGACAATTGTGTCTTGTACAATGATAGCCAAAGCGCTATCCATCTTGCGAAGAACTTAGCCTTTCATTCAAGGACAAAGCACATTGAGGTGAGATATCACTTCATACGCACTCTTTTGGAAGAGGGACAACTAAAGCTAGGAAAGGTGCATACAAGTGAAAATCCTGCAGACATGTTTACAAAGGTGGTCAACAAGGAGAAGTTGAGCTTTTGCTCATCTTCAATCGGCATTGAAGGATAAGAAGCCAGAATGGAAAGCAGTCACAGGTTTGGTTTGGAGATCAGTCTCCAAGTGGGAGATTGTTAAGTATGGAGCCTGATTTACCCTTGTAATTTTCTGTGGTAAAAGCGCACATTTGTAAGGCCCCCATTATGAGGAGAAGCCATCGTGCGTGAAGGAAAATCACTCACCGGAAACCAAAATTTTCACGGAGAAGAATCAGGGGCAACTTTAAAGGCCTCGGGGGAGGAGGCCCCCGAGACTTTTTTTTTCCGCCGGAATATTCTTTTTCACCGGAATATTATGGCCGGACGGCGGCCGGAAAGTGATTGGAAAACAACCGGTCGGTTGGCCGGTGGTCGGTAGTCAATGGCCGATGGCCGGTGGTCGGAAGTCAATGGCCGATGGCCGGTGGTCAGAAGTCAATGGCCGGTGGCCGGTGGACGAATTCAATGGCCGGTGGCCAAATTCAGAAGCGGACTTGTCTTCTCAAGGGCGGCCACACATGGGCGGATTGGAGGGTCCGATTTGGACTTATTCGCACAAGGGCGGCTACACATGGCTGTCTCTCATAAGAGAGGGCAGCCCTTTTGGCCTATAAAAGGAGGCCATTTCTACACACATTTCATAGTGTGAAGTTGATGCAACAAGGTGAGTGTGAGGTGGTGAGAGTGAAGCAAGGCGGGAGCTCCATTAAGGGTATAATCCCTTTGTAAACTACTTCTTGTTTTGAAGTACTAAAGCCATTGAGTGGCTGCTTTCCCGTGGACGTAGCCCACATTGGGTGAACCACGTATATCGTGTGTACTCTCTCTCTCTCTCTACTCTATAATCTCGTGTATATAAATCTGTCTCTCTCTATTAAGTAATCTACTCAATTATCTATTTAGCTACATCTTATTTCCTAACACCTACTCCACCTAGATACATTACGGGGAATGCGCCAGGACCAGTAGGAGTTTTAAGGCCACATCTTGTCTTAGGACAACAACCTCCGCTGCCAGGTGCTGGAATGTAGGTAGACATGAGATACATGCCAATGATGGAAGCATCAAATAAACCAACGCCAGTACTAGCTACAATGTGGTATAGCAACCAAAGTGAGTACTACCCTTCGGAGCAACAAAATGTGAGAGCAACACATGGAGTGGTGAGGCCGGTACAACCTCCACCTCCTGGGTTTCAGTCGAAAGAAAGAAGGTATGAAATGGACGAAAGGACATTGCGATTCATTGCAAATAGTGGCTTATCTAGGTCAAAGCTTGCTTATAGCCAAGAGGAAATGTTAAAAGAATCTCCTCAACCAGAGACAGATTGTCACAAAAGTCGTGACAACCACTTGGTCAAACAATGTCCTCATACGGAGATCACTGAAGTAAATGCCTATTGTCTTGAGTGTGGCATCACTCACTTGATCCCCGATTGCCCGAAAACCCAAACCAAATCAGGAAAATCATGACAAATGTATTAGGGATTGTTCAGCTTCCTAGTAGCTCAGAAAATGAAAATGTCGTACCAATTCAAGTGGTTACGAGAGCAAAAGCTCAAAAGAAAGCTGATGAGAATCCAGAGACAAAGAACACAGAAAGTGACATGAGTCCAAAGACAGATGGACCAAAGACAGACGTACCTAGTCAGAAAACCAAGAGCAAACGAAATAGTTGGAAAGCTAGAAAGACTAGAATGAAAGCACGCAGGGAACGAGAGCAAAAATCCCTAGCTGAGAAGCTTACCGAAGCTGAAAAGAAGATAAAACAACATGAGGAAAAGGAGGCACCTTCTCTTACACAGATGGTTAAACCTCTAGAAGAACCATCCATGGATGAGAATCCGAGAAGTGCTAGTTCAGGAGGATCTGTGTTGGCAGAGAAGGTTAATGAGACATTAGATGCCCTCTTGAAATCCTATGATGTGAGGCTCAAAAACAACCAAACCCAAGAACACAGGTGGATGACATATCCCTATGCGGAACTAGAAAAGCAAAGGTTTGAAATGTGCCAGAAAATGATTCAAACAGCCCAAGCTTTACTAGAACCACCAGTTGCAAAACCTGAGGATGTGATCCGTGTCATGCCTACACAAGTAATCCCACCAAACCAGGAACTAAAAGAGCCAGATTCTAGTCATGAGCACAGACCAAACCTCAAAGACCCAGCATTAGAACCAAGGATAGTACTGAATACCACAGATAACTCTTCCGAGGGATTTCACTAAGCTATACCTGAGGATTGTAAAGAGATAGATGGTCTTGACGAATTGTGGAAACAAGTCAGAGAGGCCAACGAAGCCGTTGACCTAAGAAGACTAGTAGACAAGACTGGTGATGAACGAGGAGTGTTTCTACCACCAATAGAGGAATTTGAGACTGGATCTCAAATGAATCTAGACGTGCAATCGTATTGGGGAGACAAAGGATCTGTACAATCTATGGATAGTCAACCCCATTCGCTAAGAACACTACCGTCCTACATGGGACAGTACGAGACCAAGTCAAATGTGGTTGTAGTCCCATCACAGAGACTGTCTCCCAACAAGGCCATCGATTCAAAGGGGCTAGTAGATATTCTATCTACCCCAGTCACCTGTACAATAATGTTAGCTGAGTTGCTCAGAATAAGACCAAACATGTGGGCTAATGTGGGTAAATGTCTAGAGAAATTTGGTGTAAAAACCCCAATGAATCAAATCGAGGAAGGCATCAAAGAGCTTGAAATGCCTCAACTAAATACTAGGCCAGTGCCATTAAACAAGGTAGGCGAGTTTTACGAGGGAGAAGAGGGAAACACCACCCTTCTTGTGGAATTCAATAATGTAAAAACCATGGCAATCCTTGACAGTGGAGCTGGTGTGGCCATTGCAACCAAAGAGGTTTGGAAAAAATGGGGAAAACCTGCCTTGACATCCACACGAATGACCCTGCAGCTTGCAGATGGACACAAGGAAAAGCCCCTAGGACTGCTAGAAAAAGTACTTGTTACTTCTTGTGGCATTGAATATGAACACACTTTTGCTGTTGTTGACTTCGGCAAGAAGAACAACTATGACATCATTCTGGGAAGACCATTCATGCGACAATTGAAAATGGTCCAAGATTGGGGTTATGACCATATATACCTGAGACATATGGAAACCATAACAAAGATAAACTTGAGGGACCATAGCTATAGGGATGTGATGAGAACACCGGTTGAGGAGTTTGATTCCGCCACAGTAGCAGGATCAGAACTTCCAACTTGGTTAGGTAAGCCTAAAGAACTGTGGATGTGTGGAGCTTCACAATGTGATAGCTTGAAACGTGAGGAATGTATCCTAGAGCGTGTTATAGAGGATATGGACTATATCCCAGAACCATTTCTTGAAGAAGAGTTAGAGCCTTTTGGATGGGAACACATCTTGGCTACTCTGGACATGTGCGCCGTGGAGGATGCTCCCACAACAAAGTTTTGTGATGAAAATGGCTATGATGTCGTTCCTTATTTTGCAGTGAGTGTAATCCAGGAAAACAAAGAGATCCAGACATCAACAAGCTCTCGAAATAAGGAGAAAACAAGGAAATGTGGAGAATCAACAGATGAAGAAGACGACGAGTTCTATGACTATGTAGAACACTTCGAGCTTCAAGAAGATCAACGACCCGGGAATCAATGTCATCACTACACGAATAAAGTGCATCAAAAGTGGATTCCAAAGTCCTCGGTGAAGACACAGCCACCACAAGTATCCTCATACATGGCTCCTAATAAGGATGCAAAGACTCAGCTAGGAGGAATACGACCAGAGCAATGAGCTAACAATGTTCTAATCAATGGGCTAGAAAAGTCCTCCAAGAAACTACCACCCACAAGAAAACAGAAAGTAACTTTCCACTACCAGCCAAAAAATCACGGGAAAGTACAAGAAGTCAACCTTGCTGAGCATAGTAGTGATATTGATGAATCTTACGACATCCCCTATCATCAACTCAGGCCATCACTATCACCAACCCCTTCAGCAACAACCATGACAGGTCAAAAGAATAGGAGAACAAGTCAAAGCCAAAAAGCTCGACAAATCTGGATACCAAAAAGCCAGATCGGCCAAAACCAGATATGGATCAAGAAGACAAAGATCTCTAATGACAAATCACAAGATCCAACACCAAAACAAAAACAAGGAAAGCGTGCACGAACGGGTAAGAATATCACAAAGTCACAAGCTTTCACAACTCATGTTTGGGCTCCAAAGAAGTTGAATCAAGCACAAAAAAGTCAGGAATTCATTTGGATTCCAAAACAACCACAGTATCAACTTTCAAAGCCTGAATCCCGTCCCCAACCAAGCGTACAAGGGCTGAAGCAAAGACCACTGTTGACTCACACAACAAAACGGTGGATCCCAAAGAAGTCTCTTCAAACACAAACGAAGCACGGGCAAGTATGGGTTCCCAAACGAGAGCCAGCAACAAAACAGCCAATAATCGCAAAGAAATGGGTCCCAAAGAAGAACAACAAAATTGTTGTCAGTGCATCGCCGCTTGAATTCTTACAATTCTTCCTACGATTACAGTACAGTTAGAAGAGAGCAAGTCGCTTCAATCAAGCAACGATACAGAAGCTTCAAAGACCATTACATTGTTTAGAATAGAAAGCCTCGCCAACAAATGCCAATAAGAAAATTGCTTATACCCATATCTTGCACAACATAAATCCTTTCCATGCATTGACTGTGTATGCATAATAGGGCTACAGTACAAGGCCTGCATAGGCACAACTTTTAATTGCCCAAGCACAACACATACCCTTTGCGATACCTTGTCGTAAAGGATGACTCCAAATAGGAAGGGGGGAGGCATTCTGAATGCGGACCTAACATTATGACTATTAGAGGGTAATGTTTTGTCAGAGGCATTGAATTTTTGCGTTTTATTGTGATAATTTTTTGACGAAATTTAGAGTATATACCCTCATAGTAGTGTTACAGAGGAGTATGGGGACAAAATCCATATATGAGCCCCTAGGGACATGTGTATAGTGTACATAGCATTTAGATTTCTATTTGAATGATTTTTCTTTTGCTGAGTTGTTTTAAGATTTTCTTTGTTTATTGTTAAGAAATATATAAAAAATCCATAATCCACATGAAGAAAAGACTGACGAGAGTTCTGAGCACCGAGCACTACAAAGAGAAGAAGGTATAGGAAAACAATGAAACTTCACGAAGTATGTCTCAGCAGCCACTACAACAGCCGAAGAACTTGTCACAAAGCAGTGTCAACAGGCAACCGAAAAGTCATAAAAGTCAGAGTCGAGTAGCTAAGCCACAAAATGAGTGAGGTGTTAGTCCCAAAGCTTCAAGTAATAATCTTTGTGGTCTAAGCGTCTTAGCTATTCTAGGTACTGCTCAAGCTGGAAGAGTTGAGTATATTTATGTTGTGTCGCTCATGCTGGTATAGGTGAGCAAAAGAGTCGAAGTCTAAGTACTTAAGTTTGGTGAAGTGAAGGAGAAGGTCCAAAAGACACTCACGTACTGAGCATAGTGAGATACGAGTGGAGAAACTTCTACATCAACAACCCTTCTTAGAAAGGTGGAAGCTATTGAGACATCTTTTGATGTCACATGTGCTACATTTATTCCTCGAAACACCCATCATCTCCTTCTTTCACATTGCATGCTTTTGGTGACAAATTTCTCATATGCATATAGAGTGTCCCATAATTGGCACTTGCATAAGGCACTCTTTCCGTGTTTCACCCAAGCACTCACCTTTCATGAACATGTACTTCACGTTCAACTGCTCAACTCCAATAAGAGCGTATACCAAAGGCATTTTTTTCCCACCGGGTTTTTTTCCCTTTGGTCATCCAGGTTTTAGACCCTAATCTAAAGACACCTATCACCATCCTCTTGTACATATTCCTTCTACATCAACAATAAGGAAATGCTACTCAAATCAATTGAAAAATGAATTGGAGCACCAATTTCAGATCATAGCATACTTCTCCTCAATGGCGAGTCGAAGAATGGCCTACAATGACAAAGCTGCAGACAACACTAACAACATGATTGCACAGGAACAAAGAAGTCCCCAATGAAGAAGAGCAGACATAAAAGTAATCAGAGGATCTCAAAAGATGAATGGTTATGATGATAGATGTCCACTGTAATGGATCATAGTTCTTGTTGTGATTCGACAAAGTTACAAGCAGTGCAACAGATGAAGCCAAAATGACAGCAAAAACCACATCGCCATCCACAATCAGGTCATGTCGGGGACGACATGAACGCGGAAGGGGGGAGTGTTGACCGCTGGGTCAACAACAGAACATAACTCAAGTTTTGTACCAAACTCTTATCTTTTGCGAGTTATGAAATGCTGTGGATTATGGCTATAAACGTCATTTGTAATGAGTAGTTATTCTAGTTTCAGAAGCCGGGGTGCAATGGCACTTCCAGATTGTAAATACAAAGCCATTTGACCCTTTCAACCCCATTTTTGGTTAAACATAAGGTAGCCTTAGTATATAAGGTACCTAGGTCATTTTGTAAAAGAGAGACTTTAATCATAATCAAAACTTTAGCGCTGCCGTCTACTGTGTGAGAGAGAGAAAGAGAGTGAACGTGAGCTTTATCCTCTCGCTACGCCTGTCTCGCTCAACACATTGGAGATCGGACTGCACCATTGCTGTAGGCTCGAGGAGAGCTATGCGACAATGCCAAGCATTCCACGCGAGATGAAGCGCACACACCGACGCATCTACGAGCTATTTGTGGCCGTAAGTGTATCAAATGAAGTCTGTTTTCTGTGTGCTAGTAGTCTATAGAATCGTGGTGACATAAGCTACGCATAGGTACTCATAAATTTCAGTTTCGGGCACTTTCAAACTTCTGCTCTGTCATCCTACGCGTTTTCCGCAGATGGGTTTAGAGTGAGGGTTTTGAGTGTAGAAGCTTAGGGACAGGTGTATCCTAGTGAGGGGATGGTGTTCCTTAAGTTTCGAATGAATCTGGCATGATTAGGTGAGTTACCTTCCGTATGTGTGTATGTGGCTAGGTGGTGTAGTTGAGAGGAGTGAGGTTCTTGATTGTGGTTTAGTTGGCCTTCCAGAGTGTTGTATGTGTTGGATGGTCTTAGCCTGACAAGCTAAAGAGATTTCCTCCGTGTGCCTATCGTGTCATCTGTGTCCTTGATTGACATTAGTTGATCTAGGTAGTGTTTGCATGCACTTCATGGGTGTGTGAGTCACTCCTCCAACAGAGGGCCCTTTAGGGATTCATATTCTCCCTACTGAAGAGCTTCAAAAGGAGAACGACCAGCTCAATCTCCAACTAGAGAATATGCAAGAGATGTTACTCGATCAAGCATAAGAAACCACAAAAAAGGACAACCTTTTACAACAATATCTATTGAAGCTCAGGCAGGAAGTAGAGGAAGCAAGGTCATAAGAGAAGGAGCTAGGTCCTAGTGGCCTTGGCATCAACACACAAAATGAGCCCATGGAAATACTTGAAGGTGCAGAAGATCCACAACACCTAGAGGAGTAGTTATACACGCAATAAGAGAAGGAACAACCCTTAACGATGGAGGAGAAGGCACACCTCCAAATGTTGATTGAACAAGCCACAATAGAAGACCATTAGGAAGCCTTGGAGTGGGAAAAATGGATGATCCACTCAATTGGAGTCCAAGGGATGGCCACAAATGTGCCTAGGGGAGAGTGGATGCAACCACCACTCCCCTAACTTCTCTTAAAGTATGAAGTTTTTACAATAAAGAAGAGAGTTGAATATGAAGAGACAAAGCCGGTGTACAAAGGAGATGTCAAAGACCCAGAGGCTACAAAAAGGATAATGGATTCCCAACCAAAATGGAGAAAAGGGTGGCTCCTCAAGTATCAAGATTTCTAAAATACTTCTTGGATGACCCCAAAAAAATATGGGACAATAGCTTGTATTTTCCAATACCTCACGTATGCTCATGGGAAAGTCATGCCAGGCTTGTGAAGAGGCATCCTACCTGGCTCAATTACCCATTAATTCCACCACCCAAGGAGGGAGAGAGAATACGTTATTGGGCGCATTTCTGACACCCCGTTTTTTGTAAATTTGTACATACAGACATGACGCCTGATGTCAAAAGGGTGTGTGGGCTTTATTTTTGTGGGTTTTTTTAGCTTGCTTTAGCAAGCACATGTACATGCACTGCAGGTCGCTAGTCTAGTGACAGCTGTCGGGATACTGTAAGTGCCCGTGAGTGTGTTTTTTGAAGTGAGCCTTGTATATAACTTAAACTCATGTACAAACTTAAAAAGGTTCAGCCAAACATCAGAAATTTGCAGGTTTTAGCTCGTTGTGTCTCCTTGGTGCTCTTGGATGCAGTTTTTTGCCCCGACTAGCCTTCTCTACATGTAGTCGTGTTGGCATAGCTTTCTGTTCGCGTCAATTTTGCTCATCGAGGCATATGGAATCAATTTTGGTCATATTCAGCTTTCTTGCCAGTCATTTTTCAATCTGTTTTTCAAGATTTAAAGTGCCCCAATTGGGGTTGTGCTCTTCAGGTTATGACTAGTTCTCCGCAGGGTTACGACTATGGCAGCCTGGTGGAAAATTGCATGTGGGCAGATTGGGAGGGCTTGTTTCTATGAATTTTGAGATTGAGGTTGAAGTTGTGGGTTTGTGGTGTTCATTTGGGAAAGGGGAATCTCTTGTCTTCATATGAATTGGTCGGCGTGTGCTGTAAATCCGTGCTTTGACAGGGTTTTGCTCCTATGCTCTATGGTCCTTTGGGTGGGCGTGTGCTTGTAAATTCCCAAGGGAGCATAGGCCTTTTGGTCGGGGGTTATGAAGATTTGTTTTGGTATAGTTTTTGGTTTAGAGGATGAAGTTTGAACGCTCTTGGGCTATCAAGCTATAGAGGATTCCCAGTTTTCCTTTTGCACAACAGTGTTTTGGTGCCCGCCACCGAGGAATCGCTTCAAGTTACCTTCCGTTTACAGGTTTTAGAAGACATGGCGTTTAATTTTCCAGATTTTAGTGGGAAATCAGATGAAAGTTCTAAAGGTTTCATTGAGATAATGGAGTTTGCGAATCTTCTATTTCTTTTTGAAGGGAGATGCTAGGGAATGATTGGAAGGCTATGAAAAGGAGCTACAATCAGCCCAACCTCCTCAAGTTATGACTTATGAAATGGTAAGGCATGCTTTTCTTACACACTTTCAACAGGTGGAAGACCCACAAAAGGTATGGCAGTCTATTCAAGGCTTGGTACAGGGTGAAGGCCAGACCATAGAAGACTTTGTGAAGGCATTCAATGCGTTATGCGAAAAGTGGTGTATATCTTTGGGGGCTGAAATTCCTCCAGCCATGTTGAAGAAGGACAGGTTTCTTGCAAGCTTGAGGAGTAAGGAGGCAGTTGAAATTGAAAAGAATAAAGAGTGGAAAGCAGAGCGTCTTCATCAACTTGGAATCAATGTCGAGCCAAAGGTTGAAGTGAAAGCAGTAGAGCAACCAAGGGTCCTCATTAGGGAGCCAGGTTATGATCAACAAGCTTCTCATGATGTGAATTCTTTTCGTAAGGAGATGCAAGAGGTTGTAGGTCTTATGAAGAATCTTAGTGTGCATATGATGGGAGGTGGAAGAGGTCAAAGCTATGGATATGGACGTGGTTATGGAAGCAATGAGGGTTATACAGGTGGTAGAGGAAGAGGCATGGCTGGAAGAGGGAATATGTTTCAATGTTACAATTGTGGTGAATGGGGCCCGGATTAGGAAATTTCGGAGGTCATTTGGAGGGCCTTCTAAGAAAATGTATTTTTTGCACTCTCTCTCTAGAAAAAATGGCAAATAAAAGAGCTGGGTCTTTCATAGTAAAAGTTTAAAAAGTGTACTTTAAGTAGATTCCTTACTCTTCTGAACATTCGTTCGTAGTGATTGAGGGATAATCCTCTTTTCAGTTGCATTGAATGAACCTCGTCAATATGGAGGGAATGAGGCTAACATGGAGGGACGAATCCGCAGCCACTATTCACTTTCCATTAAACCTGCACATTTGGCTAATGGCGCACTCCTCAAATGGCACAAATGTTACCCAGAAACGAGCCAAATATCACCTTCACATTGATTTGGACAATGAGTACCAACCATTGATTAAGCGCAGTAAAACAAACACACATATACCTCCCGCTTCCATAGACACGCTCAGAGCTCAAGGAGCTAAACACATAGATATCTGGATGAGAGGATCTCTCTACCTAATAATCCAATGACTAATGCGTCTCCATCGTTTGTCAATCCTACAAGCTTATTGACCTTTGCTGGTGATGGAGAAAAGGGCCTTCTGGGTTATTGTAAATCACTTACAAGAGAAGCTGAACTTACAAGAGCATTCTCCAAGCTCAACAATGTGAGATTGTTCGCCTTTCACATTTACATTCTACAGACCAAGTTACCATTTTGCAACATAAAACAGAGGTACAAGAACTGAAAGGAAAGGTGCGAGTTGTCAAATGAAGGACACCATCTTTGGTGGTCGTATCCGAAAGAAGAAATTGCGCAATCTTGAAACATTGCAGGTTGATCAGGGGTTCAAGAAAAGAATCCGAGCATTAAGGTGAGGCTGATGCTTTTGGTTGGCTACATTGTCTTAGTTAAGTAATCTTTTTGTTTTTTTCTTGTTATGCATTGTTTTCATGTGCCTAAATAGTGTTAGTGAAGCAATTTTCTGTTATTTACTTATGCATTGTCTTCATGTAGAGATTCAATCTATCATGACAAGGAAAACATTGACCCCAAAGCCAATATAGGAAAGAGATTGAAGCCACTTATAAGTAGAAGCCTGGCAGCAGATATAGTACATGACAAGAAGTTTAAGGTCCTACAACAAAATGTAGTGGACCGCTTTATTTCAGAGAACTCAGTGCCTGCAAAAGAGATACAAGGCACACTTGATTCACTTGGTGTAAGCAAAAGAGGATATTCGGCTATCGAAAAGTCTGTCTCATCCATCTTTGTTAGGAAGGGTATAAAATCCAAACTTCTACCATCAGCCTCAAGTGTTTGGAAAGAGAGGCTTCAACTTAACGAGGCACAGGGAGACTATCTTGGACAACCCTTTCATATTAAAGAACTTATAGTGGCCATGGAGCAAACATGGCATATGATGAGTTCAACAATATTTTTATGGACCTACGGATATTACAGAAGAGAATGGTGGAGTTTTACAACATCACATTTGAAGAGTCACGTGGGGTATTACATTTTGTGTTAAAACTGGATGAGTGTGAGCTTGTTAAAGAGAAAAAGCTAGAGCGTGTTACTATTACTTTAATGAATAGAGCCCTCTCAAAGTGTCCCAGTGATGATCCTTTATATTTTAGTGTTCAATCAGAATCTAACATATGGTGGCTTGGTGCGTTTGAGGTAAGCGAGATTCTCAGGTAAGCTCAAATGTTCACATCTACTTAAGTCTCATTTATTCTGGGTTGCAGGTAAAGAAAGAAGATCATGAGATTCTATATTGGGTGTTCCATCGAACTAATATTCCGGAGGTGATTGATTGACAGACCAGGGAGAGGTACTACGTCTAGATGGAAGGGGAGACTTTCACGTTCAGTGGCATCTTGCAGGTGACCTCAAAACATTAAAGTGCATGTATAATTGTGGAATGGGTGCAATAGCAAAGTCACCGTGTTTGTTCTGCATGGAGCCTGCAAAGGTCATGGACCCAAAGTGGTGGAGAAAAGCTCCAACACGTCACATTGAGGATCCTGCTTTTCGATCGGTTTTGAAAATACCACTTGTGAATGTCCACATTTGTACAATGCATGCCCTTTGTAGAATTGTGGAGAAATTGGTCTACTTATACATCGGGTTTGCTTGGAAGATTAAGAACTCCGCAGAACGACAAGTAGCCCTGCAGTGCTTAGAAATGGTACTGTCGGATATGGGGCTTCATGGTGGCAATGTGAAAATCCAGCGGGATGAAAAGAGATCAACTGCTGAGAAGGATGTCCCATGCAAACCATCCATCGGTGGGGTGAAGGCACGGAGGTTTTTATCTAAGCCCCAAGGTACAAGAGATCCAAAGCTAACAAAACATGGAAAAAATATATAACACATCTTATGTTAGCAAGGTAGAGTATCAGAGCTGGAAAAAGCTACATATTGCAGTCAAAGCACGAACCAACTACTCGTAACGCGAAGGCTAAGGTTTGGCGATCAATAGACATCCTATTTTTGATGTGCGACAAAGATGACTGGTCACAAGGTGATATGAACAAGTTCAAGGAAAATCTCAACCTTCTAAAAAAATCATTCAAGACAGCATGGACAGACACCCAGATTACTCATTACATGGTATTATCATGTATTTCTTTCTCTCTTATGTGCAAATATGTGACTGTAAAACATTCTAACTAATCTGTTTTCATATCCATCACATCATCTTCAATCATTTGCCATATTTTATACAGAAGTATGGGAACCCGGAAATATGGAATACCCAAGGGATGGAAAAGTCTCATTACATGGCGAGAAATGCTTATTTCAGGCACACACGACATGGTGGCTCTCGAATCAAGGCTAACAGTTTGAGAGAACTATTTGAATGGTTCTATCGTAGAATCACTCATTGAATGCAGGCAAAAGAAGTCTTGGCAAATTCAGCAACAGCACAAGCCATCAGACATTTACAACAACAAAAAGTTAAAAGATCAATGGCATACAACAACTCCGGAGCTCGTGAAAGTCAACGAAGGTGGAGAGAGACAATGGTGTATGTGAATCACAAGTGGAGAAAGATACTCTGAGTGGATGACATTGTACAAAATTTATGTAATACAGGATCTTATACAATTGCTACTTGAAGTGTATCAAGATTTTGAAGGTTCAATTTTGTTTTTTGGCACGTCACCTTGTAACGAATCATGAGATGTTTGCCATACTCTAAAAGTTCATCTGGGTTTTGTCTACCAAGAGCTAGTGCCATTGCTGTGTAGGTGTAGTAATACGCTGCCCGACCACCTGTATAGACTGGGCAGTAACCAAAACAATCTCTAGCAAACACTTTGTCCACAAGAATGACTTTATCTGCACTTTTGGGCAGCACCGGTCCACCCAAGAAGCGTGATAGTGTCTTGAATGTGTAAGTTGCTATTGAACCCTCTTGTGACATGGAATTGTGAAAAACTACTATCGGCGACTCGCAAAGCTTTGAAAGGTACTGTGCTAGGGCCGCATCCCTTCCTCGATACTCTCTTGTCCGGCGCCGAAGGAAGTCATCCTTGTCCGCAATCCAAGACTGCACATACCATGTCAAAAGTGACACAAAGAGAGAGAGAGAGAGAGAGAGAGAGAGAGAGAGAGAGAGAGAGAGAGAGAGAGAGAGAGAGAGAGTTACCACGAAGCTCTCATCCTGCAGAAAGAGGTTTTCTTGACACAGGTCTACAGATGTAGTTGACCCCTGACCTGAATGGTTAAACCAATCCTCCACTTCTTTGTTACTTGTTGATGGTCTTAGGCTTTGTCTTATTTCTTGTAAGGTGGCTTCATCAGGTAGTGTCTCCTTGTATTTTTCAGCTTTCTCAAAGCATCTTCGAAGGCATTCCATTGGATTGCTGGATGTTTCCATTGCCTCATCATCACTACTATCCTCTGAAACAAATCCACTCCTCTCCTCTTGGACTCTGGAAATAATAGCTAGGGAGAAATCCTCCCTTAAATAAAAGACACTTTGCACATCATGTAACAAGATATAGGTCCTGTCTCCAATCCTGAAGTCAGGAACAACAGGCAACATCATCTGAGCATGCTTCTCAGTGAAGTTACTGACATCCAATGGAAGTTTGATTTCTGTGGTTTTCACAGAGAGCATCTTACTTCTTTGTACTTCAATTGCCTCAACCTCAAGGTCGACTGTGTCTTCAACCTCCTCGACTTCTTGCATATGAGTTGTCTCCTCGC